>NC_051162.1:70265621-70357102 GCF_013339745.2 Dermacentor silvarum
ATTGAGGCTGAAAAGGATTCGCGACTTGGTCTGTGTGTATCAGAACACTTCTGTACCAACTGTCAGGACAGTTTACTTCTCCTAAGGGTGCGAATTGCGCATTGTGCAATGCCGGAATGACGCTATAAAACATGGCTAGCAAAAAATAAAACTTTTTGTTAAAGAGGTTGCCGATGTCTCTCTGTCTGGACATTGTGTGTGCCTACATCGACAGCAATTCAGGCCAACGAACAAGCTAAAAACGTACGCTGCAGTTGGGGCATATCGGAGAAGGGTTGACTATTGTCTACACGCAAAAGTTGCCGTTGCTATCCGCGGATGCGACATCGGAAGTTCTGGCCGTGAAAAAACCAAATTAGAACGCATACATTGGTAGCTCTGGTAATCGAAAATTCTGGACCTGATAAGGAGGGTTAGGCCACTTCAGAGCACTTTTACACAAAGCAAACACCAAATTCCGTTTGTCACCTGTGTTAGCAACGTGGTTTATTGTATCCCCCTTGTGGTAAACAGTACATAGGTCAAATGAGACACTGTATCAATCACCGGCTGAGAGAACACTTATACAATGTCAAGAAAAATGTGCGTGACAGTAGGCTTGAATGTCATTGCAGTTCGTGTGACTGTGAACCGTCTGCTCAGTGTACTGTTTCCAGCAGAAG
The DNA here is from genome assembly GCF_013339745.2 of Dermacentor silvarum. Classification (NCBI taxonomy): domain Eukaryota; kingdom Metazoa; phylum Arthropoda; class Arachnida; order Ixodida; family Ixodidae; genus Dermacentor; species Dermacentor silvarum. The sequence goes on from NC_051162.1 coordinate 70,266,284, forward strand.
CAGTGATCAACTAACACGTAAAATAATTGAGGCTGAAAAGATTTCGCGACTTGGCTCTGTGTGTATCAGCACACCTTCTGTACACTTGTCAGACAGAGTTTACTTTCTTCCTAAGTGTGCGAATTGCGCATGTGCAATGCAGTGACTGACGGCTATAAACATGGGCCAGCAAAAATAAAGCTTTTTGTTAGAGTTGCCGCATGTCTCTCGTCTTGACTCTTCTGTTGCCTACATCTGCACTGCAATTCCGTGCCTGAACGACCGGCTACAACTACGCTACAGGTGTTGCATATCGGGAGAAGGGTTGAATATTGCTCTACACCGCAAAAGTTGTCGTTGCTATCCGCGGATGACGAATACGGAAGTTCTGGCCGTCGAAAAACCAAATTAGAACGCGAGCTTTTGGAAGCGGTGTTAATAGAAAATTCTGGACCTGATAAGTAGGTTAGCGCCACTTCGCAGGCACTTTTAAACAAAGAAATGCAACTCATGAGTAGCCACAAACAAGCTGGTTTGTTAATTCTGCTTTTGTTTCTTCTTGGGCTACCTAAACGCGAAAAACTTTGTCACTCGATTCAACCGCTCGGCCAAAACCAAGCATGAGAAGATGATTTTTTTCTCCTCAGGGGCACCACATTTCGAAAGATATGCATCAAATGCATTGTTACAAACATTACAAAAACTTGAAAAAATGTGAATGATACTTACTACCCACAGCTTCCAATTTATTGGGGCTCAATGTCGGCTTCTCAACAGCACTGCCGTCCTTCAAGCACCGACAAGGAGCCCCTGTGACGCTCCTACGCCGAGCGCCAGGGCTCCCCACATCAGTTATGCCAGTTCTTTGCAGAACGGGGAATCCCGGCGATGGCACTGGAGCAGGCCCCAGTTATCGTTGCCAATGTATACAACATTTCCTAGGTGTACCTGCAATAAAAGATGGCAGAGACACATTAAGACTGCTTACGTGTGGGAACGTGAAAGCACCTTTAGTCAACCAAATGGCTGGAATGTGACGTGCACAGTGTGACACGCACTAGGCACACCTTAAGTCAGCCAGAACCAAAGAGCTGCCGTGGCGTAAGGGAAGCGTGCTCCTTTCACACTCCAGGTTTATTCCTACCCAGTCTGCACAACTTTCTTATTAAAGCAATTAATTTGCTTTGTTTACATGAACCTACCTAAACTTGACATTACTCCAAGCGTTTTGATGTGCTTTTATTGCTTGTGGAATAGCCCATCAGTTTTATGTCAATAAGTGCTGGTAGCAAAAAGAAATATGTCTAACCAGTGCGATAAATGTAACCGGAAATGGCAGGTATGTCCAGTGGCATTAGTGTGGGGGCTGCACACAAAATTATATAGCTTACCCTGTTTCAAATTTATTTTAAAGAGCAGTTTCAGTGAGCCCAAGTAGAGTCTTCAGCTTTTTGCAGTGCAGAAACAGGTACAGTTTGTGCCAGCCAACCAGATGAAGAGCTCTCCTAGTAACTGTCTCTAATCACCCTCTCAGCAATTAGTGATAGCCAAAGTAGAGCTTGTATCTCTACAACTGACACATGTCCCATTTCCTTAATGTGGTATTCGTCACTGATTTTGATGGTCAATTGGTTGCCATAGATGAACAATCGAAATTTGGCGCGCAGCACCAGTCGTGTCAGTGCATCGTCAAGTGGCACGAACATATTTCTCCCTTGAGTGAATTATGGTGCTCTCCTGGGCACATGTTGAGGCACCAGCCAGTCTGCCCCATGTACATTTGACTGAATATATACATGATCAAAGGAACAGACTATGCTACCCCTGACGAACACAAGACAAATTGGGTTGCATCTTTAACTCAGCAAGCCTCAATTCTCATGTGGACTGCTATGCACGCACATTTCCAGCGAAAAATAAAGTAGGCAGGATATGCACGACAGTTCACAAGTGAATTCAGAAAGGCGAGCAGGCAAGGGAGGTTTGCTTGGTTAAAGATACCACCAAATTTGTCTAGTGTGTATGAGAGGCAGCTCACTGTATTTCTTTCACACCTGGTCAAATGTACACAGAGCAGACTGGCCGGTAACTAAATGTGCCAAATAAATTCCCATATTTCACTCAAGAGACCAGCTTGCTCGTCCAGTTTGGCCGTGCATTGCCGCGATAGGACTTCAGGCTGGATTAAGATCATCTGTTTTCACCTACGGTGAAAAATTGACACGAGAGATCAGTGAGGCATACCACATAAACAAGACATGCGAGCCAGACCCCATGATCAATTCATGAAATAAAAGGCGTCCTTTCTAGATGACAAGTGATTGAAGTTAGTCTGCGCCATATTTACTTTCCTTTTTACACAAATACCATTTATTGTGATTTTATGCCTTTATATTACAACTTACGCCTTCCCTCTGAACGAAATTGTGCACAACATAAGCACACATCCAGTGTTGCTATTTTTAATCCTTCCATCAAAATAAATGGTCAGTTAGCAGCAGTCATGTTGTATGGTACCCTTTTCCTCCCCATGTAAATTCTATCCTGAAAAGTTACATGAACTGACCGGCAAACTCATACGTACACTACAAATTTCACCTAGCAAACACGGCTGGTTCTTAGAAAATGCACAAATACGGTGATAGGTATCTGTTGGCATACTGTAGCAATAGTAAGTGCCAGTTAGCTTCGACACTAGACAGTTTTAGTATAGCATATGCAACTAATAGCGTACGCCTATACGCTATAGTACAGCGTACACTAAACAGCACACATTTATTAGTTTTAGTTGGCCTGCGAGATCTTCCGATCTCAGAGGTCATATGCCATCGTCGCACCTATCTCTCGACTTCACTGACAGGTGGCGCTGATATATGTCGGTTTCCCTCGTTAGGCTTCGTGTCGTTCGAAACGAGAAGCGATCTTGAAAACTCCACAAGGTTAACCACATTACACTGTTGTCAAAGCGGCCTGACGGTAAGCGAAAGCTATTTACACAGTCATTTGCTACGAACGAAGCGAATTCTGCAAAAGCCAAGCCAAATTCAATTCGAAGCGGGCAGCGGGGACCACCAGCCATGTTTAACGTAAACCACGCACAGACGGTAATGCTAAATCTGAGAAATAGCATGCATACGCTATCGGTCGGATAGCGTTCTGCACATGCGCAGTGATGACCCGCTATTTTATATCATACGCAATGATATAGCGTACGCTAAACTAAAACTGTCTACTGCTGCAATACTTCAGCTGTCAGTCATCTACAGTGCTTAAGACACCACAGAAGTGTAAGTGCACAACAAAAACAAGCGGCGCATCAACCATAAATTTGGCTTGAGAGTAGTGACAACATAGGCTGTTTCGTGTAGCTAAAACACTAGCCAATATGTAGAAAGTATATGCACAAGTATACATACCTATAGATATTTGCCTACCTAACTTAAAACTGTAAGAGCTTACAGTGCATATGATGCTTGTTCTAGACACTGGTATTTTTGACAAAAATACTCTTAGAATTAGATATAATGCTTTTTCAATTCATCCAGCCAGTAAATGAAGTCGTACACATATCATTATAATTTGGACTTGCAGGTTGAACATATTCTAACCTGAGCAGCGCCAAGCAGAATGAATAGACCGAATGCCCACTGTGCTGACCAAATACACAGGATGAAACAAAATATGGAAAGGGACCCCAAAGTATTAGAAATACTTCTTGACAGGTGTAGAACTAGGGCTTGTTGGTTGATTGTCACTATTAAAATTACACTAAAGCCAATAAGACTGTTCTGTATGGTGTAGTTGAAATCAAATTCATTTGACGAGCAACATTGCAATAACCAGCAAACATGGCAAGAGCAAGCAGACATGTGCGAAATAGTGTGCTTTTTTAATAATAGAGCATCAATACAATGAATTACCTACCAGTTAGCTATGTGTTCTATGCTGTATTGACTTGAAAAAAAGAGAAAAATAATGTAACTGGACATAGACTTGCAACTGCTACAATGCCTACTTGCATGAATGGGGATAGCTTGCCAAGAATATTAAAAAAATGGGAGAGAAAAAAGCAAGCTTACTAGAAAACACTTCAGAACTGTAGTAACTGCAGCACAGTGAATACTGGCCTTAATGTATCATTTCAAGAAGTTTGAGCTCATCAAATGTGTATTTTCCAGTGGCAGTTATTCTTGGAACAAGACAGAAATAATCGTGAATATGAATGTTAAACAATGGTAAGCACACTGTGTGCTTACACCTATGACATATTTGGCCCATTACACTTTGAATTCTTATATGCGCAGAAGTTGCACAAGAGTGTAGTGTAAACACTAAAAATTCGGAAATAAAATCCTACAGCATAGGAAACAGTTTCAAAACAAGAAAACCAAAATGAAAAGTGATAAATAGTGTGTACTAAGCAAAATTAAAATGTAACTTGCAGCCAAGCGATTGATGCAAGAAAAAATACTTAACATCAGGACATGTTAGGTCTACTTTTATATAGAACACAATAAGGTGTGCATAACAGCTATGAACACAAATAAACAGCAAGTTGCATAAATATTTGGCCTATTTAGTAAGCTGTGTTGACTAATGTCGATTAACTTATCCACGAATGATACCAAGATGCTACTTTTTGGAACACGTACACTACATACATACCTGACCCGACCATCCAGATTACACGTTGCACTACGGCAGGCATAGCCAAGGGGTCTGGTGGCTCCTCCGTTATGTGGGCACTGTTATGGGTCACAGCCTCGCCACTATAAAATAAGTTCTGTGTTAACTTATAGCAGTGGCACACAGCTTTATAAAGCTGTCAAATTGTCTAGACATGCATGGAGCATCTAAATATAGTCACAAAAACAATGTTTGCATTATTGCAGGGTGGCAACAGAGCACAAAGTAGAAGTCACTGATGAATGTCTTGATAATGGGGACCCTTTGATCACAGTAAAATTATTGACACGCAGCAGCACATAGCAAAGAAATGTTTGTTTACAAAACAATTCATTTTTTTTTCATGACTCAGTTTAACTTTCCCCTGTCATGTTTAGTTACGTATAAGGTATGTCAAAACATCTTGTCTTAAAAAGTAAGTTGGACTAGTAGCAAGCTGTGATTGCTTAATTTTTTTTCCTCTAAAACTGTCGTAAACAGAAAACTTCGTAAGCAGATATTATTTACAACGTCGAGGCAAGGAAACATGGCAAGGAAACAAGTTTCCTTAGACAAGTACATATGAAACAAGTTTCCTTGCAATGTAAGCAAGGAAACATCATTGCAATAAGAATCGGTGAAGAGGCAAATGAGCCGTTATTATGCGACTTCAGCAGAAAAGCGGGAGCTCACGTGCCGCACGCACATGATGAACACGATTATTTTCGAACGTTATATTTCTCATCGGAAGAAAACGCTTATCAAGATTTTCAATTTCGCATCGAAGCAATAAACTTGCGTAACTAAGTGCTGACAACCAGCGTTCAGCAAGCATCAGCACAGGTATTACTGTTGTCACGGGACTTCTATTTCATACGCTCGCGCACGCTATACACACACGAGAAGCTCACACAACACGCGTGTAGTTAGCCAGCATAATTACTTACCTTTTGAATGGTACGACGCGGTCGCGAAGCGCTCTCCAAGTTGCCGGTGCTGCGTCGACGATGTTACTCCCCGCATACATGCCGCTGCGTAGTGGACGAGCTGAGGCGCGCTAACACACATTATTTCTTTGCGACGTCCACCCAACTTTCCAGAACGAGAACAAAGAGACCGCACTCCACGGCATAAAATCGTTGGGCCACATTTGCCTGGCGCGCCACGCATACGGCGAGTTTGCAGCATGACACAAGGTATCTTCAGGCACTTCTGTGCACGCTAACTGCGACCTACTTCATAACAGCAAACACAAAAACACACGATCAAGCAAACGCGACGCTCGTAGCACCCCGCACATACGACCGCCATCACAGAACACGGAGGAAAAACAATAGCGCCACCTGCATACTTGTGAGAATGTTGTGGCCTCTGTGATGAGAAAAATATTAACCAGTACACTCGCATACTAAAATTTTGTGCCGGGTTACACACAACTACGTATAGATGTTGCGAGACAAAATAACCGTAGAACAATCTATATTTTAGACTATAGTTTAGCGTAGAAAGAAATTTTAAAACGTATTTTACCTTTAAATTGCTTCCGCCGTCTGCAGCCAGCATAAGCATGGCCTTCGAGATCTGCGTACGTTATCTTTATCAAGCCGTCGCTGTGGTCTGATTTGAACGGTTTGGGCTGTCTCGAAGCTGACTCGAAGCCAATCCATGACGTTTAGCGATGCTGCCTACTTTTCCTACGCCGTCACTTATTTTAGATAACTTTCCGATGTCGTGAACGTGAATTGTAGCCACAGGAATTGTTGACACGATATCGGAGGTACAGATGTGCAGTGTTCGATGTTTCCGTGCACGTTGTGACTGTTTCAGGCGGAAAGGATCAAATCCACGAGGGTTGATAGCTCGTGTGGCGCAGGTTACACCCGTATCGTCCGCATTTCCTTTCGTGTCGGTGTGTTGAATGTACGCGGGTTTTGCTCCTGTCGTCCGTACCTTCTGTGTTTATCGTGCGGCTCGCGAAGATTCCTCCTAAAAAAAAAACGTCTGCAGCAGCGTGCATGTGTCCTGTGTGGTGTGTGAAACAAATGTGCGCTGGTGTACGATGTGTTTGCAGCCCTATTGGTGGCTTATAGTCCTTTGCTCTAGTGCCGTTTCTATGATGTAAGCCATACGTGAACTGAAAAAAATGCACTGTTTTTCATATGGACAAGTAGATATGATCTGTGTGTATCCACTGTGCAGTGTGCATGTGTTCGTCATTTTTATGCAGCTCGTATCATAGGGCTTGGGCTAATTCATGATGGCCCTTGCTTAATGTTTCCACTTTTAGGGGCATGTGGCGTGCAAGCAGTCACAAAGTCTTGTGCATTTGGTGCGGAAGAAGGGAATACTTTTATGCGTAACTTTGTCTACTATAGGTGAACCGTTGCAACAATTAGCATTTTTTCCATGTGAATGCTTCTGCCATTTGATATAATTTGTAGCAGATCTTACCTGTGGAGAAGCATAATAAACATAATTTAACATGGTGTTCCTTAGAAGATATTAATTACTGCATAACCACTATACATCTCCATACCTCACTGTATGATAAAGATGAATGTTCAGTTGAAAATTAAAATATCTTATAGTTGCATGAACGTATACATGCGAAATGCTACAGCAGCCTGGCATCACATTAATGTCAATATTGGTAACATCAGGCAACGTTCTGGGAACGTGCTGTTTTGTAACGTTGCTAGATTGATACCATTTACACGTTAAATTGATGTTTACATGCAACGTTGACACAACGTGGGTGTCAGGACATTGCTGTGACATTTATTTATGACATCACTTGAACGTACAGCTGGCAACGTACATTCAACGTTGAGGTTGGCTGTTTAACGTTGCCTGACATTTGTTACAATCAGGCAACGTTTACGCTACGTTCTGTGTTACTTGGGTCATATTCATATTTAGTATAATAATGCAAGTACAATTCTTACAAATGTACTACAAGCACGAACACTTTGCTTACCTTACTGCAGTGTTGTGTTGCTGTAATGGTTTGTTCACAAATCTACAGTAAAAAGTTATGTAGAGGTCAAAAAAAGGTCAGTCAGAAACTGCAAACTTGTGATTTAACAACACTGCGTTAAATTGGGAAAAGGCATCATACAGTCGGCTACATGGTTGTGCAAATATCTCATTCTGACATACCGGGCACCTATTTAACCGGTGAAATGCAAGAAAACATACAGAACACCCAACACAAGAAACACATGTCGTCTTGACAATCTATAAGCAGAAAAAAATGCATACCAGCTAAAATGTGCTTATGAGTCAGACCCAGCAATCCGGTACCGTCTCGTACAGATGTTAGCTGTGAAGACAAAACTTCAACATACTTCTAGCAATGTATATACGACTTCTTGCTGAGCAATTACGTACAGAAGCAGTGACATTCGCAGCTTCAATTTTTGTGCCCGTTCAGACTAATCGATCTCGGCACAGAAAGCAAAGCAACAATAGATGAAGCTTTGTTTGAGGGTATTTTCATGAAACTTTTCTGTACATGGATACTAAGGCATTAACAACGAACATTAGGAAAGCACTTTTATCAATTTATCGCTGTACTAATCATCTTGTGCTACGCATAACAAGGCACACTACACGAACCATAAAAATGCGCCAAGCGCCGGACTTACCTTTTGAGGCGTACTCGGCAAACGCTCCTTCGAGTCAGGTCCGGCGGCATCGGCTGCACGAATGCTGCTTCCGGCACAAACACTGTTGAATTGCGGATGAACGACTGCACATGATAGCACAACTGACGCCCACATTCTTCTGTGCACTGTGAACCACTGCAAGATCGTCGAGAGTACCAGAGGCTGCTAATGAGCCAGGAACAAAGAAAGCGCGAATGGACAGAACTACGATGACCAACAACGCCACAATGCACAAAAGATACAGCTAGCTAGCAGCGTTGCACAGGCCCAGGGGCTTAGCGATTGCTGATGCGCACAAAAAAGTCACATTTTCTGCAAAGCGTAAATATGATTAAACTACCACATCGACCATCCGCAATACAGCTCATACAGCGCTCTCATACTGACAGCCGAACGTTCGTAGTCTGGTAACATTTTGACAGTCGAACACGGGAGAATGACGTCATTTCGTCATGATAGAGGCACCGGAAGCTTTGCAAGAGCCGGATAAACGTCATGGCGGCCACGTTATTTACATCGTCGTCTATGATGTCGTCGTCTCTGGCAACGTTGATCTCTGTCTTCCCGGCACGGTCCTCCACGGTAATTGTGATCGCATGGATGGTGGGGGCTGGTATTCACATGTTATGCGAGTGATGTTAAACATCGTTAAACAAACGTTAAACATTCTTCACGAACAAACCATAACAAAGTGCTTCGACAACCCATTAGTCACAACAATGCCCATAAATAATCTGTTTTTCCCTCCTCTATTTCTTATTGGAATCGATTACCGGAAAGTGCTGTCAACTGTGAGACCGTACAATCATTTACTGATCACATTCAGGATTTAGAATTTGTATGAATGATAAAACTCATGTGGTATTTGTTTCTGGAAAAGAGAAATCCAGCTGTTAATTCTTGTCTATATTACCTTTTGTTCCTTTGTCTTAACAATGTCGTGAGTGTTTTGTTCCCTTTATATATTTATGCCTGTCTGTGTGACCATGCTGTATGTAATACTCGAGTGTATTCTGTTGTACCACTCCTGCTTGGACCGCCAAGGTCTGCAGTATATTGAAATAAAAATAAAAATAAAATAAATGTGGCGTGTTTCAACAACGTTTCTTTCAACATTGGGGATAGCAACCTGCGGATCAGCCGTAACAACCGGTCAGGGCCGTTAAATCGCAGCATATCGTCGTTTGGTTTGTGAATGTTTGTGAATGCAACAAGGTGTTCGTGTTTTAATGCGGCATTATCGACGACGCATTTGGTGTCGAGTGGCATCACCTACACACTTTGTACTGGCTTGTGTGCCGTTCTGCGCAGGCGTATAATTCATGAGGAGTGCCGTCTCTGCATCGGACGCTGCTGCAAGGCCGGCTCGATTTGCGTTCTAGCGAACGTGCGAGAATATCGGCACTGTCTGTCGCAAGTTCTTTCCGACACTGCTTGTGTTCTTTCCGTGCGTGTGCGTGCGTGCGTGCGTGCGTGCGTGCGCGCGCGTCTGATATGCGTCTTTATTGTGTCAGCAATTTGCAAGAGTGTTTTTTCATTCGTTAACGGCGTCCGCGAACGCCAGCATATGCTGCATGTTCGTCATTGAACGATCCTGCTTGAATGTAGGGGCATTGACATTTTGGTCGTTTCAAGGTCCGCTCTTAAGACATCGCAAAGCGCTGCCTTGCTCTGAACCATCACTGCACCGAATTACTTCGTTATTTCTCCGGAAATTTCAAATTCAGTTTTGTGTAGTATATACACAGATAATGGTTACCAAGTTTCCACGCTAATCTCGTTTTTTGCCGCTGTTGAGCATATATGAGGTTCTTTTACTACTTCAAGCTGTCTCAGCATACAGTGCACAAGTTGTGAAACACTTAGTGCACATAATTTTTCAAGCAGCAATTGTGCTGATCGCATGACAGTTTTAGTGATTGATGGTTATGTAATTTCGTTATTAAATTTTTTTTTCTCTGTCAAAGTGCGATAGATTTTTGCTGCTATTCTGGTTATTTATCCACTTTTTGATTTACACTGTGTTGTGGTTCTTTTTATTGTTTCATGTGGGCATGCATGGCCAGTTCATGCCTGCCTGCTTCAGTTTGGCATAAACAGTCACTAATATCATCTTTAAATATGGGTAATAAAAAGTGAAAAGCAGATTTCATAGCCTTGTGGGGGCTGTGACATAATTAACAAATAGAGACTCAGTAAATATCTTGTATTGAACGTTTGCAATGACGCACAACATCGTATTTTTCTATATTTAGCTCTCTCTTGCATATGACTCGCTTGTACTCCAGGCAAAAGAAGAATAGTTAACGAGCCAATGAAGAAGAGCATATTAGATATGTAGTTTAATATCACATAATTCTGTGCCTTGTATATTTCGAACGTCGTTAATAGAGCACAAATAACACCGTGACCAGGCTATATGTTCAATCGTTGACCATCTGAGTTCTGCAACACACAGCCATCTGCTCCATTTGTTGTGCTTTCCCGTTGGTACATTACACCATCGCAACATCACTACGACAACATTGAGCGCTTTCTCATCGTGCCCAGTATCGACGGTAATTTGGCTTCCGCCACATTTACGGTGAGCCCCCGGCCGGCAATATCAACTCAAGTGCACTTTTGATCGCGCCAGGCCCCACTTCTAGCCTGGGCTCTATCACTCCGTGCCACGTCGTATCTCCATATAGTTGCACCAAACGGACAGCAATGCTTCCACGCAGTCCCCTTCATACTACTGACATCTGCGTGGAACTGTTTTCTCTCGTTGGGCTTGACCTTCTTGGCTCTGTTTCCATCTGAATATCAACGAGCAAGTGAATCACTGCCATTTCCAAGTATGTGACGTGCTCGGCAATTAAGCGCGCTCTTCCAACCAGCTGCACTACGCATGTCACTGAATTTCTTCATTGTGACGTCAACTTAAACCTAGACGTTCCTTTACAGCTTCTTACCAAATGGTGCCGGTACTACTTGTCCCGTGTAATCAAAAACATCTTTATTTCATGTGCCACCCACTCGAAGCTGAAAATTGTTTATTACGAACGTACAAATGTACAAACTTGGTGCCTGAATCAAACTTTAGCCGATGTGCTATGCGTGTAAGTTTCTGCCGGCCACCACGACTGCTCCTGGTATAAGCGTGTTTATTGAAATGGGGCATCAAGACTTGTTTTCCGAAGAGCTGCAGGGGATATACTGTGCGTGAGGGTTTCTTTCCGCTCAATTCACCCAACAACGACAACAGCGACAATTGAACGTTTCATCTTTTTTTATGAACGCAAACATTTCCTGCCCCTCCTTCCCGCTTTTATAAAATCAACTGCTACGAAAGTGCACGATGACAGGGGGCGAGCGGACACAGCCCGTAATATCATAGAAGAGTCTGTTGCTGTTTTCCTGTTGGTACATACTTGTACAAACGATGGACCCCAGCCTTTAAAACGCAAACACCAGGACAGAAGTAGACGGACACACGCTGGGACACTGGGGACAAGCAATTTCCTTCTTTCCTTCCCTCCTCTCTCTCCCTGGCATCTTTGTGTTACACTTTTCCATTCCCCCGGTGTAGGGTAGCCACCGAGCGTTATTCTGGTTATCCTCCCTGCCTTCTGCTTTTTTTCTTTCCTCCTCATCCTCCGTCCTATTCCAACAAATATAGTCCAGTCTTGACAGTCTGGGTTTTCAAAAGTGCGATATCACAGCTTTGGCTCTCCCGCACCCCAAGCAGTTCCTACAGTAATCACGAAGAGGTCTCACACAAACCCAACCTCTCACCATCACCTTTTTCCTGCAGTTTTTCTACCAAGTGAGCTAACTAGGTGAGTCATTGGTAACAAACAAATAGAGTATAAACAGCTTTGATCATTGCACACAGTCAATCTGCAATGTTTTTTTTTAGCACAGAAGTCATATGTCACTAAAATAGACAACAAATTATGAAAAAATCGCAATTTCGCCTTAAAGGCGAAGCATCGATTGCGATAGCAAATTAGTAGCCAGCTATCCGAAGTAGAGATAGTAGTTTTATCAGCCGTATAAACTTGTAAATGTTCGCTTACTTACTAAATCAACAAACATGGTGTCACGCGCGTACAGGTAAACATGAACACATCTCGCTCCATGACCGCGAAAACTCGTCAAAACGCTGGAAAGCGCACCAGCAGCAGCGGGCAAATCGACCTTCGCGCTGTCTCTCGTGTCGCTTCAACGCGAACGTCGAAATAACAGCGCATACTACGCTACCGGCACTCGGCGCACGCACTTCGTACCCATCGCAGATCGCTTTGAAGATGAGGCACCGCGGGCGCTCACTTCGGCCACATAGCAGATCGATTTCAAGATAGCTCCGTGAGCAGCAGCCGCGTAAGCAGAAGGCACCCCCCCCCCCCTCCAGTTTCCGTCGCCTCCTCCCCATTCCTAGCGCGTGAACGAAGAGCGTGCGCTTCCGGCCGCCTTCCTTTGTCGCGGGCGCACGGTGTAAGAACATTTAGGTGTTGACACTGCGCGCGCGCGCGCGTCCAGGTTATGTTCGCTAGCACACGGGCGCACCGAGTAGCTCTACTGCGAGCCGATAGATGGCGCCGCGGTCAGCGGTCCCAGCTTAGCGGCGCCGGCGGCTTGACATTGTTCTGCGTCCCGTAAATTTTCGTCCATAGTGGAGTGAGTAAAACTCAAAGCGCGAAGGAAATTCGTTATTTCAGGTTAAAGGATAAATATACGAGGCTTAATGCTTCACTAACATGAAGGTTCCTTGTGCAAAGCGTGAATGACGTGAACACGGATCGATCGGGCAGCACTCAAAGCGCACTTAAGTTACGCTCGCGCGCGCAATTTTTTCCGTCCGGTCTAGCCGTTCATACAAGAATAAAAAAATAAATGTGTTAGCCCCCGTGCTACCCTTCGATCAGAAGAAAATAGTCACTGCACCGGAAAATGTATTTCACACTCAGAAAACCGTTCAATCATCGTTGCGCGAAGTCAGTGTGGCCGCGATATAAATAAAGAAATGAAACGGCACAAGCTTGCGATATGCAACGCACTAGAGCAAAGTGGCTGTTCATGCCTAGAACTTAAGGTGAGAATGCACATCAGCTATGTAAAAGCTTTTTCAAATGGGAATTTATTAGGCGGGCGAAGGCAGGCGTCTAGCTTGGATTAGAGCATCACTAATACAGTTTACTTATGAAAACCGGAGCAAATACCTTTTTTATTTCAATTCCACTTAACATCAACCGTGTATATTATTCATTTGGCTTTCGTCCATTGAGGACTGGGTGGCTCTTGCAAGATCTAAAAAAAGGATGACTTTCTTTTTTCTTAAATTGCATATCAGAATGTGCCATTGTAAGCGTGTTTGACAATGCATGCTACAGCCTGTCCACAAATACACGTACGCCCACCACACAATAATCCCATATACCTTTTTTTGCAAAGGCACAATACGAAAAAAATTGTGCATGAAGCAGTTAGATAACTTTAATAGGAGATAATCATCCCAGAAGCTTACGCTCTCATAAACTCCCACAGTGGAAAAATGTTGCATAAAAACACGCAAGCGTAATATACACCGCACGCGCACTGTAAAAAAAATTCATTAGCCAGGATGGAAGAAATTTGAAAATCAGGCACACATCTGCACAGAAAACAGCAGTATTATACAGGGTGCACAAAGATTTAAAAATATGCAAATGTCACGTAGCTGGACAAACCCATAGTAATGTTGTTGCCGTCCCTTGGAGATACTCAATTAGTTTTTACATTCCGCCTAATTACATAATTAGTCTTATTTATTGATCAACTTCTCCAATATGATGATTATATTAAAAGTGTCAATGAGATAATTGTAGAGCAACATGAAAGACTCCCGATACAGCTTTCTATTGCTCAATAGGCGCTACGTAGAACTGTTTTTCCTAGCGTGAAAGAAGGCCACGAACACACGCAAAGTGCCTCGACCGGCCAGTCGCGCGGCAATTTTGCATGTATTCGCGGGTTTCTTGCACGCTCGGAAAACACTTTTATGTATCACGTATTGAGCAACAAAAAGCTATATTGGGACTTTTCCATTATGCTGTACAATTCTGTCGTTCACACATTTTATACAATTATAACATTAGAAAAGTTTATTAATCAATTATGAAAATAATAATGTAATTAGGCGGAATGCAAAAACAAATAATCTGAGTATCTCCAAGCGACGGCAGACAACATTACCTTGGTTCTGTCCAGCTACGTGACATTTGCATATCTTTAAATCTTGGTGCCTGATAGTTAAACCACCCAGTATATACCTTGCACATGCCGCAAAATTTACACAAACTGCTTTGGCACACCGAAGGTTCTCTCTTCCGCAGCGGCTTTCGAGGTTTATTTGACCGTGTGAGGTTATTTGGACAGTTCGGAAACAAGGTGGGAATTCTTTTATCAAGCTCCGCGTAATATGCCGTCGATATCGTATCCTCTGATAAATGGTTGGCGCATACATGGTGGGTAGGCATTAGAGTTCGGTCTGCCCTCAGATTTGCACGGCGCCACTGCTCTAGACGACCGCTGTCGGATGGCGCCTTGAATAAAGGCACACGCTCCGCACAAGTCCGGTATCCAGAATTGCAGTTCGGAACCAAGCACTTTCTAGCCATATCAAGCGCCCCTCAGAAGGCCGCTCGCGCCTTTGTCGAGGGCCCGTGGCGACAATATCCAAGCACAAGCTAATGAAATGGACGCAACAAAAAGCGTGCCTTCCCTTCTAAACAGAGCGTCCGCTTATGCAAGTAGGAAGACGAAGTAGCGGCAGGACGCGCCTTGCCGCCGAGGCTGGGACCGCACTCCGCAGCGCCCTCTGCGACGGCACCGACCGAGCTGTAACGGAGCCGAACCTAATCTGGACACGAGCGGGCTGCGCTCTCGTGCACGTTGTGGGGAGAGTGTCAGCACCTCTCTTGCTCATTCTTACACCGTGCGCGGGCAGGAGATTAAGCTGCTGTTGCCGGCTCTCCCTCGCACGCCTTCGCTCGCACACACAACGCACGGCGCGCGGCGACGATTTTATCATCATTGGGCTTTCTACTGAACATCACGACGACGACGATAGCGACGGCGACGACGACGACAAAAACGCGCTTGGAGTGTCCATATAATTGCTATCGCCATAAAAAGGAGCCCGCTGTGGACGAAGACGACGACGAAGGCTTGAGCCGTGGCACTAGCGCGTTGGCGCGGTTGCGCTGATGGGCGCCAACAAGCTAGCTTTAGAAGAAGCTGACAGTTTGAGAATGATGATAGTTTTCCAAAGCGGGCGCCACAAAACTCCACCTCCTAACCATAGACAGCTTTGCTGTAAAAACTAATTGACGAGCGAACTGGCGTGAACGGCGCACAAGAAGCCTTCATGAGCTTGAATGGCTCGGCGCGACGGAGGGGCGCGCATGCACGATGATCCATTGCCAGAGCACTGCAGCGCGATCACATACAACGTTAAAATTACCAACAATGTTACACTTAAATGTTCATTGAACCATGGGTCAGCGCTTTGTGTCGTCGATACAGCTGCTCTTCATCGGTAGACAGCAGCTGGATAGCTTGCCGCGCCATCGCCCATGCGTATACAGCTGTACCTGTATGGCCGCTTCGCTGGCCTTCAACGCAGGGCCAGGGCCATCATGCCGGCGTGATCACGTGATCAAACATAGCAAAGCTCATGCGCCGCTGTTGAAAACAATCTCTATGTCAATGCCCCCCTTTTAAATAGGATCGTCCCGATGCTACAAACATAACAGTAGAGCAAAAAACAAAAGCACACCGAATAAAGACGTTGTAGCGCCCACCGACGCAGAAGTCCGCCACCATCCTATTGAATGGCCGCGAAGAAGTCGTTTCGCTGGACCGCCTCAAACCGGCCTACGTCGAGACGCCTCCCAAGGACTTCCCCGCGGATGTCGCTGGCGCAAGCGTCGACCTGCTTGACACCAAGACAGCCTCATCGTTTGCCTCGTCGGCAATTTCGCCGTTCCGTCTAAGCGGCGGGCCCTGTAGCGCCCACCGACGCTGCTAAGCGGGGGCGCTAAGGTCGGCGCTCTCGGCTGGCGCGCCCCGGGGCCGGCTGCGACTGACGAGAAAAATAATGTTGCGCGGCGCAAGCACGGCACGCGCTTAGTCCGTTCTGAAAGCCTGCTGAGCTGGTCCACTTGTTCTGGCGCTCCGCTGCGACCCCTCGGCTCCTGACAAAGTAACATAGTACAAAGTTCATTAGTGCTGGTATACCGGCTTAAAGCGCACTACATGGAGTATTTCACATCGGGAACTGCCCGGTGCCACTGTGATTGCAAAAGGCTGTCTAGCACGATCTTATGGTCCAGTACGCTATATCGTCGAATGATCTTGTAGGGTCCGAAATAGCGGTATAAAAGCTTCTTCTTCTTTCTGGGGTTTTACGTGCCAAAACCAGTTCTGATTATAAGGCACGCCGTAGTGGAGGGCTCCTGATTAATTTTGACCACCTGGGGTTCTTTAACGTGCACTACAACACAAGCACAAGGGCGTTTTTGCATTTCGCCTCCATCGAAATGCGGACGCAGCGACCGGGATGGTATAAAAGCTTCTAAGTCCTTGTCGGCATATCGGGGTGAGAACCTAATCACCGTCGCCATGCTGGTATTCCACTGAGCGTCGTCGAAGATTGTATTGCCGGCTGTCTGTTATTTCCCGCTTCTTGATGCGCAGGCGCGCGATGTCGGGCTTCTTCGGTGCACTGTAGAAGGGCCGCGACATCGAGGTTGTCTTCCTCGATTACGTGTGGTAGCGCGGCGTCGAGAGTAGTCGGTGGGGTTCTTTCCGTAAACCAGCTTTAACGGCAGAGTCTTCGTTGTTTCTTGCACTGCCATGTTGTATGCGAAGTTTACGTACAGAAGGAAGGCATCCCACGTCTTGTGCTCACCGTCGATATATATGGATAGCATGTCGGTGAGGGTCTAGTCCAGCCGCTCCGTAAGACCATTCGTGTACGGGTGGTAGCCAGCTGTCCACCTGTGGACAGCCTGGCTGTATTGCAGAATCCCCAGGTAAGCTGAATCTCTTAAATCTCTCGCACCTCCACCAGACGTCACATGGTAGTGACGGTCAAGAACACACTAGCAAAATTGTGAATGACGAAACTAATTAGGAATATGTGCCCAAAATAACGGGCTACACTAAAAGCACAACAATAGCGGCAAACACAGTCAACGATCGTTGAAAATCTGACCTATGGGTCAAGCATGTCGGTTTTTATACATGACTCATCGAAGGTTTCATAGCAATCGCTGGTGCCTGCGTGTCTTCCAGAAAGTACTACACAATTCGCGTCGCGCATACAATCAGATTCACAAAGCTCAGCGGCAATGGATGGAACCGTCGACAACATTCGACAAACTTCTGATACATGCAGGCGCGTGCCGCGCTGAGCTTAAGAGGTTTAACATTTATTAGCCGATGAAAAGTGGTCACCTGAGAAAGAAACAAGTGCATGTGCCAATATGGAATGGCGCATAGCGCTTTACTCATTTGGAGGATATCCTTATCCAGCAAATAATGCAACCTGCACAACATTTAGTATTTTGAAATACCAGACAATGAATGACTGAAGGAAGGAGCCTTCGTACTCAATTATGTGGATTTTCTCATTGTTAGCCGTATTTCTTGTTTATATTGCACAACCTTGAATCAGCGTGTTAGTTTTTACAGTGCATGGCAACCAGTTTAATTCTATGAGAGCTATATTAAAACATACCAACATGCGAAAGAATTTCTGTAACTTACTCGCCACGATAGCTGTGGTCTTCTGTTGGTGAACGCGAGGATGGGGGTTTGGTTTCTGGCCACAGTGGCTGCAGTGGGATGGGGACAAAATGCAAAAGTGCTCATGTACTATGCTTTGAGAGCTGGTTAGAAAAAAAACACAGGTGTTTGTAATTATTTCAGAGCCCTCAACTAATGCACCTCTCGAACCTGTGATTTGCTTTGGAGGTCTCAGTTTCAAGGTCTGAGGTCTCAACTTCAAGGTCTCAATGTAAATATGCAAAATAATTATTAGTATTGCGACGGTCCTCATTGGTAGGAAAGGCTTTCGAGATATTGCAACAGGCGATCTGTCGCTGCATTGCTTGCCAGCGTGGAAGTATGAATATGCGCAATTATAGTTGCACCTGCAGAGGCGTACGTTGCAATGGCAGTTAGTGGTCGATTCATGCTAATACATTTGCTAAAAGTTCCGTGCAATGTAGCGAGTGTAAATATACGTGTGCCAAACCAGCTGGTTGATTTATTCCTTTCGCAGGCAGTCGAAATAATAAGTTGAAAAAACTTTACGGCAGAACTAACTCAAGTCATCCTGTGATACAGCCAGACAAGCCATCGCCGGACCACCGCCTACCACCCGCAGACGAATGGCCTCACCGAGCGCCTAAATAAGACTACCGCCGACATGCTGGCAATGTACGTCGACGTCGAACACAAGACGTGGGATGCCATCCTTCTGTATGCGACCTTCGCATACAACATGGCCGTGCAAGAAACGACACACATGGCGCCGTTCAACGTGGTCTACAGAAGGAATCCGGCAACGACGCCTGATGCCATGCTACCAGGCGTCACCGATTAGTTGCCACCTATATGCAGCGTGCCGAAGAAGAACGACAGCTCTCCCGCCTGCGAATCAAGAACCAGCAAAGGACCGACAGCCGGCACTACAATCTTCAACGACGCTACGTCGAGTACCAGCCCGGCGACAGTGCCTGGGTCAGGACTCCCATACGCCGACGAGGACTGTTATGTCGCTATTTTGGACCATACAAGGTCATCCGACGTATACGCGCACTGGACTATGAGGTCAGTGCCAGACGGCATTTCGAAATCACAGCGGCCCCGCGCACGACCTGAAGTCATCCACGTGGTGCATCTTAAGCCTTTCTACGCCCACTGACGAACTTGGGTACTTTGTTGATATGCTATTGTTTTTTTTTCTTTATTAGGCGTGGCTTTGTTTTCGCTTTCGCGTTTGTAGCATCGGATCGATGCGCTTTAAGGCGAGGGTATTGAAACATGTACTTGTTTATCTTTCACCGGTGACCACTTTCCACCAGCTAACAAATGTTAAACGTCATAGCTCGGCGCAAGACGCGCCTGCATGTATCGGACATTTCTCGAACGTTATCGATGCTTCTACCCGTTGTCTGTTGTCACCGACGCTTATGTGATCTGATTGTATGAGCGACGCGAATTGTCTAGTACTTTCTGGAAGACACGCGGGCACCAGAGATTATTCTGGTACCTTCGATGACTCATGTATAAATGCCGACGCTGTTTCGCCGCTGATCAGATTTCGACGATCGCCGACTGTGTTAGCCGCTATCGTTGTGCTTCGAGTGCAGCTTGCTTTTTTGGGCACAAGTTCGCCCAATAAAAAAACAGTTTCGTAATACATAGTTTTACGACTGTTTTCTTCACTGTCACTACTACGTGATAATATCATTGAATCATCACTGCTTATTTAAGTGTTTCTGAACGGGGACAAGAGAAAATACATTCTTGCCTGTTCTTATAAAGTACTGCTCTTCTGCAGAAGTACGTACGTCCGAACCGGTCGATATGTCGCACTGTTATTACTACTTAATTTTCGGGAAACATTTTTCATACCGCTAGCTAAAGCTTGACTGTTTATTGGAACATGTTAAAAATCAATACCATTTCCTGTTGCTTAACATGAGTTTTGCAGTAACATGAGCTTTTCGCGCACTGACCACAATGAACTCGCATATTACAGCTTAACCTTGCCATGATCACTAACCTGTATGTAAATCACTTTACCATTCAGGTAATGAATAAAGGGTAACATCGTGAATGATAATACCGGGAAATAAGGTTTGCAATTGCTGTAAAACACTGTGGAGGTTACCTTGGCATATTTATTAGCGAATGTTTCCTGTATTCTCATGTGATCTCATGCGAACAGGCACCGTAACCCTCCCAGTTCCACACTTACCGAAGGTTCCAAAACGGTATGATAAAGACAGCAGAAGAAAGTACTGATGCACCGAATAATAGGTTGCATTTCCTACGTCATACAGGGCCAGTTTTTTGCATAGAAATCATATGTGGTTGCTTCCTTCTAGGCCCGGGATTTGATGAAATGTTTTGTAAAGCATAATCAAACAAGGCAGTAAGAAGCACAGTTCTCATCGGAATATATGCCAGCAGCTGCTTCAAAGATATTTACGTTTAAAAAATGCTTTTGAAAATAATAATGCCTTGAAATCATTGTATTGCCACCGATGAAAGGTGTCAGGTATGATGCGTGTATATAGCATTTAGGAGCCGTCCTCATTGGTAAAAAAATAGTACGGTGAGGCACTCTTTGGTCCGCTTACCGCCGTGGCAGCTCTGTCCCTGAAATTACAAAGTTTTCTCGGGTTGCAAGTCGTAGAAAACCCCGGTCTTGTCCGCGTTAATTTGGTCGGACGGCTTGTATTGGCCTATCAATTCCGGCTAAAGTGCAGTTAACTCTGCAACAGTGTAGGAGCTAACAGGACGTGCTTTCTATACAGCAGTGGCTGTACACAACTCCATTTCGTTTCTTGAAACTTCATAGCCAGCCGTTAGATGGTTTAAAATCATCAAATTTGCAGCGCACTACAACCATCGATGCCTTCTCTATTAAGATGGTGGTGTCCACGGCAATCCGCGAGCCCCATAACTGGAGCAGCCACTCCGCAAGGGCGTGAAGTGGTTCATGGTTCTTCATAGTCCCATATTTTCCATCTATTGCAGCCTTTGATTTAAGGTCGAACTTGCTTGCCTTTAGTATAATACTCTCCTTCAGCGACGATTAAGGAATGTTGAGGTGGTGGGTAATCCTGGCCTTTGTTGTGCCATTTAGCTTGCAGGCCTCTTCAATCATTCGAAGATTCATTCCAAGCGTCAGTGGTTTTCGGATCCGTGACATCGTGAGAAGCACCAGGCGTAGCCAAGAATTCAGGAACTTTCTTGCAGACTAGAAAGGATACGACGTATTGGAATACCGAAAACCTTGCAAGTGCAAACAGCAGCAGCGGTACACAACCTTCCAAGTAAGTACAGAGGTGGAGGACAGGCAGTGGTGGCAGCGTGGTGGAGGGCAAAAGGAGGAGGACCAGCTTATCGCACACCCGTTATCAGCCGGTGGCAGTGTGCTCACGTGCCAGCATGCATTCGCTTAGGGCTTTTTTTTTTTTACAGCGAAGCTGTTAAGGGCTCACCTTTAGATCGTCGGGTCCGGCAATAGAAAAAAAGATCACCGCATATCCACGAAGTGAATGATGATGATTGGGCGAAGCACCGGGGGATAATTGGGTAACCGTGAATCCCCCGTACATTGCCCACTCGAACGTGCAAATGAGTGACAACACATGTGTACAGTATATGCAATGTTGTTTAATTGGTCGTATATATGGTACTGAGGTGCGGACTTCGTTTTCCCTTCATTAAGGCTGCGTTGTGATCAGTGCAGCAGCACGGCCACGCCATCACGGACCCAGAGGCGGCGAGAACGCGGGAAGCGGCGGCAAAATGCCGGAAGCGTTCTCTACTTGAGGTTGGTGGCGCCAATGCTCGGTTCAAGCGCGAGATTCGCGATCCCTGAGCTCGGGTCTGCTTGCCGGCGTTTCCGTACTGCTGCAGCTTTGCGAGCCCTCAGCTCCGGGTCTGCTTGCCGGCGTCGCTGTGCTGCTTCCAGCGCCCTAGACTCCGGGTCCGCTTGTTGTCTGCATCGCCGTGCTACCGCAACTTGGTGAGCTATCGACTCCATTTGCAGTTGAGCCTCCACTCTCGCCTTTTCATGCATTGCGGGCGCGCCGTTATCAGAAGCGACCGTCATCATCCATGGCTGAAGAGAGAAAAAGAGCGCGCGTCAGGAACGAGCGCTCTTGTGCACCGCAGCGCCCCTAGCGGGTTCCATGCAAACCAGAGCTGCGGACGACGAGGGAGGGACAAGGCTCGGCCGTAAGGTGCTTCGCCCCTAAAAACTCTCTTTGGCCGTATGCTGTATGTGCGAGTAAAAGCGCGCGAGGGCAAGGGACACGTGCTTTCATGGGGAGCGAACACACGGTGGAGAGCAAACGTGACTTCCCAGTGGAGAGGGAGTGGTGGGTGAGGAGGGCATCAAGGCACCCTAGATCAATGCCTCCTTCAGGAGGCATTGCCTAGACTGCGCGTGTGCGTGCCCGCTCTCCCACTGCGGCGCATGCGCGCAGCCCTTCCGGCCTCTGCCGCCGACTCTCTCGGGGCTCTCTCCCGCCTCTTTCCTATAATAGTGTCGACAACGGCGTTTAGCCTTTCGTCACGTAGCCAGCTTTTTGACAGCGGTTGTGTGCGGTGACACAAACAACGCGCACAACTGTTGTCAATGGCAGCGGCGTTTTGTCCGCGTTCTCAACGAACGCGCGCCGCGTTGGTAACGTATTTATGAAGAATATTTCAACCTTTTCCGTACACCCTTTGGCGATGTACCGTAGCGACCATAAGGGCATGGTCCCGATGGTAACTAAATAAATGAAAACCACCGGATCATATATATTTCTCATTCTTTATTAGTTCAAATAACCAATTACACCACTAC
The DNA here is from genome assembly GCF_013339745.2 of Dermacentor silvarum. Classification (NCBI taxonomy): domain Eukaryota; kingdom Metazoa; phylum Arthropoda; class Arachnida; order Ixodida; family Ixodidae; genus Dermacentor; species Dermacentor silvarum. Next base: position 70,289,222 of record NC_051162.1, read on the forward strand.
ATCTTATTAGTCCCAATTCCCACCAAACTACAGCTTCGCTGGTCTTCCATCTCCACCCCAGTGAAATGGCTGACAAAATTTTCTAAGACGGTCTCAGAGAAGCATCATACAAGACGGGACTGGCATAAAATTGCGTCGTGTAATCAAGGGTTTTAAGGCATTTTTTCAATGCGGCTTTTCACAGGACCAAACCAAATCGTCGTAAACACGGGCCGTTGCATGACCGGTGGACGTAATATCGAGGTTCCCCTTTAGTTGTATTGCAGTTTTCGTATTGTACAAAGGTAATCTACTAACACATCTTGAATAAATTTTCCATTTAGCGTCTGTTAAACCTAGCTAAAGAATTTCTGCCTACCGTGTATTTAACTAAGTCACCTCTGTTGAGCAGGAGTGATAGTGTGTACGTTGGTTTTGCAATTTTGTATATATGGATACTAATTTGGTGAACCTTTTTTGCAGCTTTCTTCCGTATAAAGATGGGCATCGACTCGCAGTCCATCCATAAACGTCTAAAGCTGACGGATCATTGTGTTCCAAGAAAGATGAGTGATACGTACTGATATAGTTATATATTCACTCAATTAAAACGTGCAGTTGTTTGGTACTAACACAGAGTTATTTACTATTACTAATTAGTTACTATGGGGTAGCTGGAGCAGGTTTATAGCACTTCAAGTGCATAAATATTATTTGCAATTAGATATAATGTGTGGTATGCCAGAAATTACATGGCAAGGAATGACCAGTACCACCTTTTGCACTCCAGAAGTGCTGCAATGGTAGTGAAAAACAGTATTGAAGCTCGGGCTTTATATTGGACGATTAAGCTCTCTTTTTTTCACGATAAAGATATGTTGCTCTGTTACATTATTTATTTTAGCATTACCAAATCCCAATAATCGAAAATACCACTGTGCACCAGCATTATCAAACCCACGCCAACAGGCCGAGACGAATACGCTTATCCAAGAGGTTGCCAACACGAACAGGCCGATACCATCAGACCGTAACTATCAGGCCGACACCGTCAGGCCGATACAATCATGCCCAAATGACGCATCTTTGAAGACTTCTAGGCTGTTGTCTGGGTCAAGCTGTAACTTCTAGTACGATTAAGTTTTATTTGTCAGTTCCAACTGCGACGTTCATAGCACAGATACAGTGGACCTAACGCTGCACATTAGTAGCTGACCACTTCGACGCGACAAGAAGGAGGGACACACATTGAGCGTGCTGCACTGTCACAAGACGAAAACTGGTTGAAGACGGCGGCAACCACAGGAAGTAAAAGACGCCATATAACAGCCATTTCATTCTTATATCTACTTTCGATTACGGGAGAGCCAGCATTTTTTTGTGCACAGTGAAGCTGCACATGGCTAGGATCTGTGGATCTTCTCTGGCGACATAGACCAACAATGTGGACCGATGCTGGTGACAGTGCAGAAAAGGTCCAAGTGCAATAACACATACCACTGTGGGGTACGGGTGATGTATATATATATATATATATATATATATATATATATATATATATCGGTTTATGGATAAAGTGCCGTTGGAACATCAATACAGCGAGGAACGGCAATTTTGACCTGTTCACGGCTAACCTGTTTTTCTGGGAAATCAGACTCGAGAACACTTATTTTTGTTTACACCCCTAGAAATGAGCCGAAGGAGATACGTACCTTCTTTTTTCCATGTTTGTCAAATTCTAAGGTTTTACGTAGCAACACCAAGACATGATTACTAGACACTCCGTTTAGTTTTTACCAGCTGGGTTTTTATAACGTACACCTAAATATCAGCACACGAGTGTGTTTCCCTTTCGTCGCCATCGAATACCGCGGCCTGGATTGAACTTGCGATCTTGAGTTTAGATGAGGAACGCTATAGCCACTTTTACCACTAATTAAGCTACTGCGCTGGTTTTCTTTATGCATGGGCTGGAATATATTGGCAGGGCTTACGGGCCAAATATTAGTATCACCCCGCAGGGGCGTCTGCGTCAGCAGGCGTTTGGTGTGTTGCGACACCACGGACCCGAGCACATGAGGGTTGGCCCCTCCCGCGTTTAACCGTACGTGGCTTAGCCGTGTCCGGGGAAAAGGGGATCCTGGGGGTTGAGCCGAAGCCGGGTGTTCGGACCTTTACGGCCCCTCGGCGGAGGCAACACACCTCTTTGGCCTCTGCTTCACGTAGACGGCGCCCCCGGACTGACCCACCCGGGGGAAATCGGTAGTTGCCTTTTCCTGTCCTCCTCTCCACTCTTTGTCTTTCTCTCTCTTTCAATCTTTCCTGTCTTCTCCTCTCTTCTATTTATTTCCTATCTTCTAGGCAGCGAGGGTTAACCATGTGTGACGTAACCAAACTAGGTTATATCATATTAGGTTATAGCAGTAACGTACAGCTGGCGTTTGCAGGGCTTGTTTTACATGTTTTGCGGCGTCCCCTTGTTGGGCTCCATGGTGGGTGGCTGGCGTTACTGCCGAAAGCATACACACTCACATATGGCTTGGAACTTTCCACCACTCCCTGATCGCCCCCATAAAAGGGGGCGCACCGAAGAAGTGTTCAAATTTTTTTGGTACCCAAACAGAAGTTTTCCCCCGCTATCATGTTATCCATAGTGAAAAACAGGAAAAAAACAGTCAGAATCATCTCGCCGTTCCTTGTGGCGAAATGTCTCACAGATGCTCTTGGCCCAGGTTATAAAGTCACGAAATTGGCCAGCGGTGACCTCCTTTTGGAACTCCGTGATAAGAAGCAACACGAAAAGCTGCCAAATCTAGTCTCGTTTGGGGACATTCCACTGACAATTACCCCGCACCGCACATTGAACACCACCCGTGGTGTCGTTTCAGACGATGACTTGATGGAACTCACTGAGACAGAACTTCTAGAGGGCTGGAGCGACCAGAACGTAATCGATGTCAAAAGGATCAAGTTGAGGCGGGATGGTAAAGAAATCCCAACAAAGCATCTTATTCTAACCTTCGGCTCAAGTATGTGTCCTGAAAGTATCGAAACAGGCTATATAAAAATCCGTGTCAGGCCGTACGTGCCAAACCCGCTGAGATGCTTCAAATGTCAAAGATTTGGCCATAGTTCCCAGAACTGCCGAGGTCGAGTGACCTGTGCTAAATGCAGCGCACATGAACATGCATCTGAAACTTGCAAGAATGACCTACACTGCGTAAACTGTGATGGAGAGCACGCCGCATACTCGCGGTCGTGCCCAACCTGGAAAAGAGAAAAAGAAATAGTAGCAATCAAAGTAAAAGATAACATATCATTTAAGGAGGCACGTAGGCGGGCTTCATACCTGCCAAAGAATACCTTTGCCGATGTGGCGCGTCAGGGGGCAGCGACACAACGGTTTCCGGCGGCTGGCCGGCCCACACGCAGTGAGCCACCAGCGACGCCATCCGCTCCCTCGGCGGCTGCAGCTAGCGCTGCTCCGCCATCTCAGAACAAGGGGCCATCGACCTCCGGGCTGGTAGCTTCAAGGGTCTCGTCCCACGAGACGAGGCAGTCACGTCAAACCAACCGCTCGCAAGAGCGCGTGTCCAACGCCTCGCAAGAGGCGATGGACACAACAACCGGCCAGACGGCGCCGCCAGCGCCGAAGGAGCGGCGGGAATCTCTGGACCGCTCCAGAAAAGAGAAACCTCGCGTCACGGCGCCTGGAAAAGGCACCGTGAGCTAGTCTATCTTCCGAACACACAGCACAAGAACACTTTCTTCATTATGGAGACACAAATACTACAATGGAATGTTAGAGGACTTATTCACAACCTCGACGATATAAGAGAACTCCTACACAAACATAATCCAAAGTTGCTGTGTGTTCAAGAGACACTTCTGAAGCCTACAAACACGAACTTTCTTCAGAATTACACCATCTTCCGAAAAGACCGTAACGAGGCTAACGCCTCTGGCGGTGTAGCAATAGTTGCCGACAAGTCCGTAGCTTGTCGACACGTCGCCCTTCGGACGCCCCTTGAGGCAGTGTCTGTACGGGCTATCCTTTTTAATAAATTGGTCACGGTATGTTCCATTTATATACCCCCGAACCATCATCTTCAAAAAACAGACCTTCATAACCTTGTTGATCAGCTTCCCGAGCCTTACATGCTCGTGGGAGATTTTAATGCCCACAACACCCTGTGGGGCGACTCGCGATGCGACGCACGAGGTCGACTCATAGAAAGCTTCATTTTAAACTCCGGTGCGTGCCTCTTCAATAAGAAGGAGCCAACCTATTATAATCTCCATCACAATTCATACTCATCAATAGACCTATCGATTGGCTCTGCCTCCCTTTTCTCTGATTTAGAATGGCATGTCATCAAAAATCCATATGGAAGTGACCACTTCCCAGTAAGTCTAAACTTGGTAACGCAACGTGACCCCCCTCCACATGTCTCTCGCTGGAAACTAGCCTCAGCGGATTGGAAATGTTTTAAGGAATCCACCTACCTATCACAAGATTTTATAAGTAACTTTAGTATCGATGATGCCGTATCATATTTTACCGCTTTTATCATTGACGCAGCTGAGAAGTTCATTCCTCAGACAAATGGGACTACATCCAAAAGACGGGTTCCCTGGTGGAATGACGATTGCAGACAGGCACGAAGGAGACAAAATAAAGCCTGGGGCAAACTACGGAAATGTCCTACTGCGGAAAACCTAATCGAATTTAAACAGATTAAATCACAGGGGCGAAGGACGCGGCGACAAGCAAAGAGGGCCAGCTGGGAGAAGTTTGTCTCGGGAATTAATTCCTATACACAGGAAACAAAAGTGTGGAGTGGACTAAAAAAGCTTAAGGGGCAATCAACCCACTCTTTGCCTCTGGTAAATGACTATGGAAATAGCCTGGAAGACCAGGCTAACGCTCTCGGGGAGCACTTCGAGTACGTATCTAGCTCAATGAATTATACGCAGTCATTCCTTAAACACAAAGAACAAATAGAACGCATGCCATTAGATCGCAAGTGCAGACGGATCGAACCCTACAATAGCCCTTTTACCATTGCCGAGTTAAGAGCCTCCTTAAAGAAATGTCAGAGCTCTGCTCCGGGTCCTGACAAAGTCGTCTATGATATGGTGAAATACCTCCACACAGACACCCAAATGACTCTACTCACACTTTTTAATAAAATATGGGCTGCTGGGTACATTCCTTCTACATGGAAAGAAGCAATTGTCGTCCCGGTTCTGAAGCAGGGGAAGGACCCTTCTTTAGTGACAAGCTATCGACCAATAGCACTCACGAGTTGCCTGTGTAAGCTATTTGAAAAAATGATTAACTGCCGTCTCCTGCATTTCCTCGAATCAAACAAACTGCTCGATCCATACCAGTGTGGCTTTAGAGAAGGCCGGTCAACAACCGACCATCTAGTACGTATCGAGGCAAATATCCGAAACGCTTTTGTCCATAAGCAGTTTTTCTTATCCGTATTCCTCGACATGGAAAGGGCCTACGACACAACGTGGCGCTTTGGAATATTGCGGGATATGTCCGAGATGGGTATTCGGGGAAGCATGCTTAGTGTTATAGAAAGTTACCTGTCTAACCGTACTTTTCGAGTTAGAATTGGCAGTACTCTGTCCAGACCTTTTATTCAGGAAACCGGGGTTCCACAGGGTGGAGTACTTAGTTGTACGCTTTTCATTGTAAAGATGAATTCCTTGCATTCATTCATTCCACGCAGTATGTTTTATTCGGTATACGTAGATGACGTACAGATAGGATTTCGGTCGTGCAACCTGGCTATCTGTGAGCGATAGGTTCAGCTCGGTCTCAACAAAGTCTCCAAATGGGCTGATGAAAATGGCTTTAAGCTCAACCCGAATAAAAGCTGTTGTGTTCTTTTTACACGAAACAGAGGATTGAACGCTGATCCTGACGTAGAACTGTATGGACAGCGGATACCTGTAAGTACCGAGTACAAATTTTTAGGCGTAATACTAGACACCAAGCTTACATTCATCGCACACATAAAGTATCTTAAGAACAAATGCTTAAAGACAATGAACATTCTTAAACTTTTGTCGCACACAACGTGGGGTAGTGATAGGAAATGCCTCATGAACCTATATAAGAGCCTTATACATACACGATTAGACTATGGGGCTATAGTCTACCAGTCTGCTACGCCCAGCGCGCTAAAAATGCTGGATCCCGTGCACCATCTGGGCATCCGCTTGGCCACAGGTGCTTTTAGGACAAGTCCTGTGGCAAGCCTCTACGTAGAGGCAAATGAGTGGTCACTCCACCTACAAAGGACATACTCCAGCTTCACATATTTTCTAAAGGTAAATGCCAACTCTGAACATCCGGCATATTCGACCATAAATGACACGACTAGTACCACACTCTTTCAGAATCGACCTGCAGCGAGAGAGCCTTTCTCGTTGCGTGTGCGGAGCCTCAGCAAAGAAGTAGGTGTACAACTCCTTGAACAACGTCTCATGCCCCCAGCAAAGTTGTTACCGCCGTGGCAGTGGCAGCCCATAGAATGTGACACATCGTTTACTGAGGTCACCAAGCACGCCCCAGAAGCACATATTAAGATGCACTTTCTAGAACTTCAGGCGAAATACTCATGCCCGGAGTACTACACCGACGCATCAAGATCACATGCTGGTGTGTCTTACGCAGCACTCGGACCTTCTTTCTCCGAATCAGATGTTCTGCACACGGAAACGAGCATCTTTACTGCTGAAGCACACGCAGTTTGGTCGGCCGTTAAACATATTAAAAAAACAAAGCTACAAAAAGCCATTATATACACAGACTCCCTAAGTGTTGTAAGATACTTAAGTTCCTTTCATAAAAGTAAAAATCCTGTATTGAATGACCTTTACTCACTCCTGTGTGTAACATACTTGTGTAATCAACATATAATAATATGTTGGGTCCCTGGACACAGAGACATCGAGGGAAATATGCTCGCTGACGAAGCAGCCACGTCCATAGCAGCAAAAGACATGAATTCCTCCTCTGTAGCTGTCCCTGCCTTAGACTTAAAACCTTTTCTAAGAAAAAGCCTAAGGAACTATTGGCAACGCTCATGGGACAATGAAACATCAAACAAGCTGCATGTCATTAAGCCACAACTAGGAAACTGGCTACCTATATCAAAAACTCGGCGAACAGAGGTCATCATCTGTAGACTTCGAATAGGCCACACATATGGCACACACTCCTACCTGTTGACTGGTGACGAGCCACCTACCTGTGGAAAATGTGGCACGACGTTAACTGTCCTTCACGTATTGCTAGAATGTCATGCATTAGAGGCTCACAGGAAAAAGTACTTTCGTTTACCATACCGTCAACAAGTCCCACTACACCCAGCAATGCTCTTAGGAAATGACCCACTCTTTGAAAGTAAATCAATCTTAGCTTTTATAAACGATGTTGGTGTACTAGATGTTATACACCCAAAGGATTCGTAGCACGTCCTCCACCTGGAGGGTGCTGCTACGGTAATACGTTTTGCAGAGCACGTGCTTCTAGGCCCTTGCGTTCAAGGGCCCTGCTGAGGCATTAGTGCTGCTGACACCCACATCTCTCTATATCATCCTCTCAGTGCATATCTTTTATGACCACCGCACGTCTCACACCTCACGTGTCATTCTCATAGTTTTAATGCATATATATTCTACGCACTTATGTTTTTAGGCCTCTATACAGCCGTGTGACATCTACCCTTCAAAATTCACAGCTCATGCTTCATTGACAACTAATTAGCATTGCCTTGGCGCTCTTTGGCCACACATGGCCCTTGCGCCAATAACATCCAATAATCATCATCATCAAATATTAGTATCTCAAACGGATAAATGATGTTGTTTTCGGAGCACAAGGTCTGACCCCGTACAAATTGTACCGCAATCTGTTGGCGAGAATGACGTGAACATAGACCAAATGCTTCTCTACAGTTTTTGAATAATACTCCATGTAAAGCTGTGAATATGAAGCCAGACGAGCCAGACATTCTTCTTAAAAATTATAACTCAATAAATACTCATTCTGAGTAAAAGAGGGGTAATATTTATTAGTGGGCTTCGTAAAAAATAAAGATTCGATTGAGTAGGCGGCATTTCGATACACTGGTAAGCAAGACTGTACTAAAAATGACCCCCATGAGGTTTTACTGTTGCACTTATTAGCGTACAACAAAACAGAACGTGCTACACACATGTGTTAGCGTTCCACAAAACCGCAAGAATCCAAAAATTGAATGCAAGATGAATGGTTCGTGAATGAGCTGCTCGTATGAATTTCTTCCTTTTGATCTTTTTCCTTCTGGTTTTTTTCCTTGTGATCTTTTTCGTTCTGATTTGTTTCCGTTTGTGGTAGTACGTCTTTCACGCAGGCACCGTTTCGGCATTTCTGGAAATTACAAAAAGTTGATTTGTGTAAGCTTGTGATGTGTGTAAGCTCGACCAACCGTCGAGCAGTGGGACAAGCCTGAGCGCTGAAGACCAGTATCACCTGGTGAGCAGGGCCAAGCTAACGGCTCAGGCCCACGGCATCCTGGAATAGGGACGCCGCCCATCTCAGACTATTTTACCTTCAGCTCATTTCTGTAAATAAAGTTTATTCCTCCTCCTGTGTAAGCTATTGTATTGCTTAAACATACTGGACGGCTATCTCATTAGAGCGGATAGATTTGTCATTTAAGTATTATTTATACATGCCATGGCACTCCTTCTGCAATGAGAAATTTCGTTCTGATTGCCGTGTTCCTGTGTTCCTGTTATTCGAGATGGTCAATCAATGATTGCACCATTTCTCACGCCAGCAGAATTGTTCTTTTCTGAATAAAATTGTGAGCATTATTAACAGATGGCAGATAAGTTGACTATGTCAAGTACCGCTGCTCGAGGTGGAATCTTCGATAAATTATCGAAAAGAATCGTGTGCACCTGCGTGAGGTTTGTGGTTTTTCGAGCAGGTAAGAAAAAGACTAAGAATTGAAAGTGCGTATACGTTTTCCTAAATTCTAGTGGCTTTGTTGTTTTCTCACTTCTTAGCGCCCAAAATATTTTTTTTCCGCAAAAGCCTGAAATTCACATGTCAAACCTTATAATCTCTATTTTGCCATGGTTATTACAGATTTAACTAAGGCTTCCGCTAGGCGCGAACTCTATATTTGTTTTTGGTGGAAAGAAGATTGCAATTTGTATGCTCACAGGAACTCATCACGGCTTTTCCTTGCTTATGTGTCCGTCATGTGGTACACTTGATTACAGCACTGCGCTGGCTGGGTTATTTAGGAACATTCTGATGCAGGTCCATGGCACTGACTCGGGCTTTCGTTGGGCTGGTAATGAGCCTGGCTGTGACATTTCTTAGACGAGTCTGTTCAGTAAATATTGCCGCCCTTGCAGAATTTTGGGCCTGTGCAACCTGTCGGTCTGCAGTCAAGCAGGAGCAGGCAAGCTACTAAAGAAGGGTGGTAGTCTTCACCGATTTGTGCATGTTATACGTCACCTCTCTGTCTATGGGAACACGGTGCCTATATCAAGTCGCCCCACATATGCGCCAAATTTTCTGTCTTCGCGACACTGAAAACCTGGTCAACATAGTTGCCAGGTATAAGACTTAGTTTATTAAGACACCTGCCCGCGGGAAAGGTGATAGCATAATGAGTCACGATTGTTCTCATATTTCTAAACATTTTATAGTAATATCAATCACAAGCGTAAGATGTGAGGTAAATTTCAGGGCCGATGGCTGCACACATGAGTAGAAACCATGCTTAGTGAACAGTCGTTCTAGTACATTTTGTTCTAGCGCAGAAACTGTATAGACTCTGGCCACACTTACTAAAGTGCTGTCCTGCATTACCTTAACACTGTACACTTTTGGCAAGAACAAATTACCGACTGATTTTAAAAGCTGCAATAAAGTAATTTATTGTCGCAACACCAAATGAGCACCAGAATACACGTTTCCAAAGTCAAAGTGTAGGCCAAGAGAAGTAAAACTCTCCATTGGTACCACTCATTTTCCTGTTGCATCTCAAAAGCGCATCGAATAATATGACACAGCTTCTGGCATCATTAGTTCGGCATATAATTTCAATCTTTAAACTTATTTTTTATCAATACTACCAACTAACGCGGACGCTTCCGAACATTGTAGCGATGATGATTTGAATACGGTGTTAAAAAGTCTAAGTTTCGCCCGAAAGGCGAAACATCGATTGCGATAGCAATTCGTAGAGAGCTACACGGAGTAACGATAGTAGATTTATCGGCGGCATAAACTTGGACCCATTCGCTTACTAAGTGAATAACGAGCATGGTGTCATCGCACACAAGCACACAGGAATAGATCACACTCGATCACCGCAGGCAACCACTGTCAAAACGCTGGCGTGAGCAAGCGCGACTGCAGCAACGAGCGCAGGTTCGTGTGGTCTATCGCTTCAACGGAAACTGAGCGGTGAAAGCACAGCACATACAAAGGTAAGAGCCGTTTGGAGATCACTTTCAAAATACGGTGCGTGCGACAGCCCACAGCCGCACATAACAAAGCGCTCGTCCCTCGCGCGCTTTCACTTGCAAACAAGCATACGGCGTGCAGCGACGATTTTATCGCCTTTGGACTTTATACGGAACATGACGGCGGCGACGACGCCGACGGCAGAAATGCGCTTGGAGTGTCCATATAATTGCTATTGCAGTAAAAGTAAACGCCGAAATAGATATTTTGTCAAGACATTTTCGTTTCACCATGTAACAAAATTCAGGTCCGTTAAATGGCACTATCGTTGTGCTGATTCCAATATATTTCTTTTTGTAACCTCACGCGAGTTTGATGAGAATCCCAGTGAAAAAGAACTACGACATCTTGAACTTGATAGAATAAAAAGCCGACAGATCTCACGCGCTGTGGGAATCGATGTTATGCGAAGCAATGTGCGGGGAGTTTACCAAGTTAACGAAACGAGCATGAGAGCACCAAGACGTAGGCGGCTTTTTAATGACCCACATGACACGCATGTCATGACATTCATGTCACGAGTCCTTACGAGTCTCTTTAGCTACCCCTACGAGACCTTAAGGCGAAAGCCTTAGTCATGCTCATGACTAGGACTTCGACCATCAACCTTTACGGTTTTCCTTCACTTAGTGCCGATGTCCGATCCCATTTCAGTGGTTTCTGAGTATTAATCTTTTTTCGCCGAGTCATTGTCATTTTTGTGAGTCATGCTTATGACTATGACTTCTACCATCACCCTTTAGTGTTTTCTTCACTTAGTGCCCACATCCAAACCCATTCCACTGGTTTTTGAGCGTTAATAATTTTTTCGCTGAGTCATTGTCATTTTTCTTAGTCATGCTCATGACTATGACTTGTGCCATCATCCTTTAGTGTTTCCTTCTCTTAGTGCCCACGTACGAACCCATTCCACTGGTTTTTGAGTGTTAATCTATTTTCGCTGAGTCATTGTCATGACCTACATGACACGCATGTTATGACATTTACGTCATGAGCTATGGCTTATGTTCTTCGTACGCTCCTGTCATACTGTGCCAATTTTGGTGCCTACCTAGTTAACGAAACGACCACGAGAGTACCAAGACGTAGGCGGCTGTTTCATTACCTACACGACGCACCTGTCATGACATTCATGTCATGGCATATCATTTATGTTCGTCATATACCCTTGTCATAGTATACCAATTTTGGTACATGCCAAGTTTACGAAACGACCATGCGAGCACAAACACACAGGCGGCTAGATAGATAGATAGATAGAAAGATAGATACTCTCAAAGTAGCAAGTGTTCACAAGAAATGCTTCCCATTTAATAATAACAGGACCTAGGCTGCCTACGCAGTACCTGCACTGTGAAACGCTGACGTTTAAACCAACTATACAGCGGAGAAGTTTGCCCGAATTACGATAGAAGAGTAAATGTCGGACTAAATATTCACTACCATTAAGTTTGCTTGAATGATGCTACAAAATTTTCTTGTTCCATGCGACAACACTATCACACATGTATGTGGCGCTCGACTATTACGTGTTGGTATATGATACATCTATAAAAGCCTATAGCAGTGTTGTAGTATGCCATTCTCAAAAAACAAATACACCAGCGCGTGTATGTTGGCATTCCCGCTACATTTATTAGCATGAATTTGAGCAGTGTACAATGCAACGTTTCCGAGATTCAACATTGTGATGAACTGACTAGGGTTGTGTACAACATCTAGTCGTCAATGGCTTTGCCCTATTTACCTCCACAGAAATTTGCCGCAGTACAATAGTGGCGCTTGTATCACACATTTCGCCATGATCATAAATAACAGATGATGTTTTCTGTCCTTCTTGATCGCTTCATATGTCCGCAACAATTCAAGTGGAATACATGACACTCAAATATTTCGGCTGCTGGTATCTTTACAATAACAAAGAACTACATGCAGTGTTGATTTGAACGTAAGCGCTAAAAGGCCACACCAGGCCAGGCTCCTGAAAGCAAGGGCAGAGCACTACTAAGCTCCGGCACGCACCAAGCCTCAAAAATTGGCTGTTGGCGTGCTATAACTTGCCTCTATTCATTAAAAATTGCTAAATGTGTAGCACAATCTTGACTGAGTCACCAACCATCTTATATTAGTCCAAAGGAAAGAGTACACTAACATCCACTACATGAAGCCAAGTGATGTTACTACGGACAAAGTATTGCTATTAGAGCAATGCGCTTTTTATTCTACGCCCAAATATCCAAGTGCTGAATGTTTCATTTTGGCAGCATCTTCTTGAAAATATTTCTGCGTTGATAAATATTTCAGTTGGTCTCACTGTCTTAGCCACTTCGAAAATAGATAATTGCCTGAGAAAAAAAATGCTTGGTGCTCCTTGGCTTGACATTATAATTCTTAGGACTAATAGGATTGATTCAGTACTCTGACCTTGGTACTCGTTCAAGGAGAACAGCCCACTCCATTGTGCGTTTCATATCAGAATACAATGTATGAAAGTGGGCTCACATGAATGCACAGCTTCTGCGAAATCTACGTCGATGCTGTGTAAGGGTGATGTTTCTGCAGATAGTCAGCATGCTCAGATGCTGTGTCTATCTAGAGTTATGTTTGCTTTGCAGATGTCACAAATCGCTTAGTTCAAGCTGTTGGCTTTACCCAACAAACGTGTTCATGAAATCTAGCAGTGTTCTCTGAGGTGAAGAAAAAAATAGCATTGGCTTAGATCGGCTATGCCAGTATATATGTAGCATGAGTTCAGCTGGCCACATCGTTCAGAACCGGTAGACTTGGTGGCATGAGCGGGTAACGATACCCATTGGTAACGCTAAAGAGTGGAATATTCTGCTTAATGAGAAAGTTCTTTCGGGTTGTGCGAACCCGCGCCACGGTTTCACCCCACTCAGGCGGCGCCGCTAAACTCAACGTTTCACGCATGGCACTACTTGCCGGTGTCAAGTCTTTCATGTGCCACAGTCTTTCACACACATCGCACACATATCCAAACGAATTGTTTACGAAGTCCTTCTCGAAGGTCCGAGCCGCACTGGTGCTTTCGCTAAGTTTCACTGTATAGTCAGTCAATCGGCGAGCCTTGACGTCATCGACGGCGTCTTGTTGCTGCTGCTGCTGAGATGTTTGGGCACGTCGCTTAGCCTGCTGGCGACGCCGCTTTGCTAGACGTTCCTCCCTTTGCTCCGGTGTCTCCGCAGCACGTTTAGCCTTCTTCTGTTCGTTCTTCGTACACTCAACCACTAATAGTCAGGCAACTACTTAGCAATACGATGAGTTAAGCTTCTCCGCTCATCTCCGCCGCTTAGCAGCAATTTCGCTCTCCTTATCCGTGGCTATAGATAGTTTTCATGTGACGTCACCGAGGCAGCTCCCAGCGTTCTAGTACCTAAAGATGGCGGCTACGATGACGTCAGTGCACCGTCTTATCACGCGCACTCTGTTTTACTTTTTGACGGCGACTGTTTTTCACAGGTTTATCGCTGTTATCGCTTTGAAGTTCGACGCAAGACGTGCCTGTCCTGCTGTAATGCTGTCATGTTCTTGATTACGCCGCTTCTCGAGCTGCTGGTACCTAAAGATGGCGTCCACGATGACGTATGTGCAAACTATCGATACCACACTGGCAAACGCCCAGCGCCAACCGGACCGCCAGCTATGCGCCGTGTGACGTCACTGCTCTTCGCGCATGCGCAGCACGGCTCTCCGGGAGCCAAGCGAATCTGCTCAACCTCAGCCAGTGTAGCTCACGCTACAAAAAAAAAAAAAAAACATCGCATACTCTTGCATTTACCAGCTGTTCATGCATTGCCCGCATAATCTTATCAACCAAGCGACTGACCGCCAGAAGCAATCGACGATGATTTATCTCCTAAAAAGGTGCGATAAGTGTAACACAAGTCCGAATCATAATGATGCCTATTTCCGCACTGAACTATTGAAGAAATGCAGTGTGTCATTTTACTCAATGTTGTATTCTTCCTAATTCATTAGATTGTAGCAGCCGAACGTTTCCTTTCTCCTTGTGCATCCAAAACGTTTCTCCATTTGACGTCTCATTAGCTGATTATGGGCGTCCTGAGCATTCGTGTCACTTAAAACTGAACTGCAATATTTTGGTGTAACCCAAAGCGGCTTACAAAATATCCAATGTTGGAGAGATCTATCGAGTCATCCTGGTCTGCACAACGAGCTTCGTTCAACACTATTGACGTTAACGACTCTTATATGATACGGTATTCACCATAAGGCCATATATGCTGTTAATGTATCAACCACTTGAGCCCCCTGAGACAGATATTATTTTAGACCAGTTCGTTATGCCAACTCCTCGACTAAACTGGTAAGCTGGACGAGTCTAACTCGGAGCCCACAAACAATGTAACCGAAAAAAGAAAGTAGAGTAACAATAACACACACACACGCGAGTGCTGTATGTGTGTCTTATTCTTCGTCTACGTCTCATTAGGTTCGCAGCCGTTCAATTGAAAATGCCCAACCAACTAGCCCGCCATTTCCTCCTGAGCAAGAAAAAAAATTAGCTCTGTTCATAAATAATGGTTCCAAATTCTTGGCATAACCGATCCGCGAAAGCACATTTGATAAGTACGTACGAAATTACATACATTCGAAGAAAGGCAATCCCTTACGTTGTGAGTCTACGCGGTGCTTATTTTCAGACGAAATAAAACTGTATCATATGAGTCAGTACCCATACCTCAAACAGCGGGCAGTTCAAACGTTTTACTGATACCTGACATAATGATGAACATCACTTTATCTTTTTCTGTGCACCTTGACTTCAGATATGCTGCTTTGAACCCCGAGTTATTCTCCTGCTCCAGCCACTGTCAGTGGAGGAGAGCAAGGAGAGCAGTTGCTGGCCTGAAGAATACGTTTTCTTGCGCTAATGTGGCTCCAGCGACGTTCTTCTACCACTTATCATTACAAGAAATCTTTTTAATTTCCCGCTGTTAATCTACTATAACGTTCCCAGATCAAAACAAATTGTTTGATGAACTCTCAACGACCTCTAGACACATATTTTCGAAGAAGAATATCCTTCCATTTATACTTCCCTTAATCACAAGAAGTTCCATACATGCATTTTTAACTGGATTTGGTTCTTACAGCTCCGGCATAATCGCTGAGAATAGATGGCGTATGGCTAAATTGTACCTGAAAATTGCCCCCTCACTTTTTTTGCACCCTTCGATAAAAATGCCTAAACTATGCTAGTACTACGCCTTTATTGTTCTCCACGAGATCCGCCTTCTCAGTGACTTGCTGTAACGCAATTTGGTACCATCCGTGCCTTCTTAGGAAACTCGATTCTAAGTGTACACAGCATGGGAATATTGTTTTCGAATGTGTTTGCTGCTATAAAAGCCGCACTGTCCCTTTCCTAGAAGAGCGAAGATTGGGTGCGTCAATATTTTCCCTATCAGTATAAGCTAGTTTGCGTGCAGGAGACGCATCATGCAGATACTTCTTAGTTTCTGGGATTTTACGTGCCAAACCAGTTCTTATTATGGGGCACGCCGTAGTGGAGGGCTCCGGATTAATTTGGACCACCTGGGGTTCTTTAACGTGCACTACAACGCAAGCACGCGAGCGTTGTTGCATTCGCCTCCATCGAAATGCGGCCGCTGCGGCCGGTATCATGCAGATAGAGTTCAAACACTTCTTATTGGATGGTCTCTGAGATGTCAAATAAAAATGATTTCAATCGCAGCAATTATTACATCTGTGCTCCTGTATGGACTTGAGTTCGCGGTAAGCGCTTTATATTTGCCTTGCTGTGTTTTCCGGCTAAGTGAGTGTAAATAAGCGAGCGTCGGAAGAGAAAGGCGCCTGCAGGCGGAGAAGACGATCACCACGTTCGCGCTTCTTCCGGTTGTTCTTCGTCGCCGCGGTAGTCTCTCTTACTGTTCGCAGCATCCATTCGCTTGCCAGTAACCCGCGTTCACGCAGTGGAACTTGCCTGTAAATTTGAATTTTGGCGAAAGTCTACGCAATTTGCGCTCCATCCTTGTAAATAGCTCAACCTAATTTTTATCACATATAAAATTGCCCTTGCGTGGTAGATCAACTTTACACAAATAAAGAAATAAACGTATAAAGTGACTAGGTGAATACATTTGAGTAAAAAAAGCGAGTCTAGGAGTCAGCCTGGTGCAGCTATTTACACAAAGACTCAAAGAGTGTTATCTTGACGTGACGTATGCTTTGTACAACATTATGGTTGCAATACCCAAAATTTCACTTGCTTTGTGCTTCGGCTAAGAAACTTGAGAGGGAGATGGGACATCAGACGAAAGAAATGATTACCATTGACGGATCTCGGTCGTTGCAGGGTGTACCGTCCTTTTCCAGTACGACAAATGAAGACGAGAGGTCAAGGTAGCAAGAAAACGAGCAATCTCCGTACGTCTGTTGGGTAAAATATTGAAGCAGCAAATCAAAATACATAAGCATTTCAAAGTGGGAACATATAGCTCCAAATACATCACTACTTTCTTTTAAATAAAACGTAAAACAACTACAAACGATATTTTAAAATTGTAGCGCAGAGGAGTACAGTCACCACCTTCGGCAGAGTTTTTATTTTTACACAATCATTCAGTAAAAAAAAGTTCGTCTTGTTTCAAGGAAAGGCCAAAATTTATAGATTAGCTGCCTGGGCTGCTTGGGAAATTGCGCTTTAGTTTGGAAAAAAGCGTCATTTCGCGCACAATCAACTGAAGAGAAAACTCAATAGGCCAGAACTTATTCGTCTAATTGCTTGGCAAATCGCTCGTTCGTTAAGAAAAAAGCGTCATTTCGCGCACAGTCCACTATAGAGAAAACTCAATGGGTGAGAGCTCTCCACACAACTATCCAATTTAGTTGATCGCGTTGCAATAAATAATACATGCTAAACGCGGAAGAAGTAAATTCTCCAAATATGTTGCTCGCACAACAACTACAAAGGCAAATGACAATTTTAGCATGACACTTGCGATCATTTGCAAGGAATCAGTCTCACCATCTTATATCAAAATGGATTAGGAGATAACCAACGTAGTATCCGTCACCCGAATGTCGAAAGCCTTTCTAATTCTTTTCAGAATGCTGAGATATCTGCGTTGCATGTTCGCCTGGTTGCCGGGGAGCAACGCATCAACAGCTTAACAGGGCAACCAGTTATGGCTCTTGGCGGTAGTAGCGTCCGTCGTGGAATGTAGCAGGTCCTGAAGCGTGGTCCCATATTTTCACGTATGCAAGGCTTGATACGACGGCGATGCTACGCCTTAATAAGACAACAGCGGCCGATAAAAACTCAAGGATATGATTTGTTGCACTTCACCTGGAGTTGAAAGGCTACCTAACAAACACAGCCTGTGCAAGACGGTACATCTGCGGCCAGTTGTGACAAGGAGGGGCGAACTTTAAGCTACCTCAATCGGACCAGAAGGATGTGTTTTTGTTCTGCCCAAGCAGCTGTTCAAAAAGAGGCCACGCCAGAGACAGTTGGACATTTGAAAGATCTGAAGTAAGTCGCACCCACGAGGGCGAAGAAAAAAGCATAACAATATGTCAAGTAGCTTGACTAACATTTTGGCATCTTCATTGAGGGCTTGTAAATGTTGCAGTCGCACCTTGTTTTTTTGACAGCAAAGACGCACATGTACTTATGTTATTTAAGGGCAATTTTTTCGAAAGGCGGCAATCGGCTAAGGCTACTAAGCAAATTTTTGCAGACGCCTTTATTGGTACTGGAGATCGACATTACAAAACCACGGGTCATGTTGGAATTCTTTAAGATAAACTACCCACAGGATGTGTATACTTCTCCGTTGACTTTAAGGGTCGTCATCATCACCTTTGCCACATTTTAGACTGCACTACCATCGGGATACGCCCGCAAAAGGGGCAAGAAGCGCTAACAGATGACAGTGAAAATTAGTGGTAACTCGCCAACGAAGACGTAATATACAAGAATGAAGAGGACATATTTGATTATAGTTTGCTACAGTTCTAAGTAACATTTCATAAGCTCGGCTGTACAGGTGCCTGACGGCTAGCCTTACTGTGACCATTGCTGTTAAGATGTTCTAATAAGCTGACGACTGCTTAGACCTTTATGACAATTGCGGCGAGCGAGAAAGCGCGGCCTAAACGTTTGGTTTTTTCTCATCGTGCATGATGGAGCTCGAAGTGAAGGCAGACGTTCTGGAGAATAAAAAAAATAAATTTACGTTTTGAAATGGTTTTTGTGCTGAAACAAGTATAGTGGCATATGCACCGCGCTCTAAAAATAGGATGTTACCCTATTCTTCCATACATTTCAACACTGTGGAATAGATAATGGTGAAATCTTGCATCATAGAATTCCTTTCGAAGTCATGCCTTCACTGACCTTACAGGAGGAAGCTACCGCAGTCAAATTTACCACCTCTCGGCAGCTGACATCTCTAATATGTTGCTCACACACAGTGGACGTAAATTAACCATTTACGACCGGTGCAATAGAAGCGCTGGTGTCATACCTTGGGTTCATAAAGGGTTGTCCAATAAAATTGAAAGAAATACCCACTTGGAGGTGCTTATTTCGACTGCGAGTATGCTTGGTTTGCGCTGTAATGAACGTAATGAAAATACACCTATCGCCGTGTGTGAAACGAAGCACGCAAAAATTGTGCGTTATATTCTACATCTACCAAACAGGTTGATGCATAAATTATCAGAAGCATAACCACGCGGCCATGATGCATGGGCTGGTCAGCTGTCACCTGACAAAGCAGTACTCAAGATGCAAGTGGAGCCCTTTCTTTCAAGTGTTCGTCATTGTGGCTAAGCATAAATACCGGACAAAAGTAGGCTTGTAAAATTCAATCCTTACAGATTGCATAAACCTTATGGGCTATGCAAAATCCATGGCGCGATGCGCGTGATATATTTGCGACGCAATGGCGGTATGATGATACCGCGAACTGACAATAAGCCTGCAGTATAAGGGCGCCGAGCCTGGCGGGCGATTCCACGCTTTTTTTTCGGAGCTCTACCATTGACAGCGCTTCTGACGGCCAAAGTAGTTGTTGCAGGCACGGCGATAAACAAGGAGATAAAAAACAAGGCAGACGCGTGATTGGCGCCGCGCATGCTCAGATGTGGCCTATTTCAAACTGTAGATGTAGCTCGTGCAGTCCCGAGAGCGACGCTCCGTTCTTCTAGACATGAGTGTTGACCTCTGTACGTGCCGACTCTTCTAGCGCGAAGTACACGTGCTGCAATTTCGCGTCGTCGGCCCACTTGTTGTAACTCTCCACGCACTCGAATTGTTCGAGCCAGTCCTCGGGATCATTGCAGGGTGTTCCACGTAATGTTGACGGCTCGCGTGGTTGCTGCAACACGACGGCTGTAGGAGTGAGGGGCTGGCTCGTCTTGGCGGTCGTGGCCTGTTTCGTCGGGCGCGTATTCTCTGGCGGGAGCCCGTACTCAGGGGAGATCCCAAGATACCGACGGCTTATTCGTTGGTCGTCTCCTTCCGGGTGATGCAAACTTGTGTCGCGTGTGACCGAACGAGCGCTGGACATACCCAGCACCTTTACCAGTTGTCGCGAGTGGTGCTAGACACCGGTAACTACAGAAGGCGAGCGTGCGGCAAGAAAAACATTTATTGAGGCGAACTTGGGCCCCGCATAATTAAAACAACAAGGCCAGTAACAGCAACATGTGCGAGCACTGACGGCGATCACCAAAGCATAGACCATTACCTATGTGTGGGCAGTATTTAAAGGCCGTGAAGGAACATGCGTAGTACTATCGCGAGAGATAACGCGAGTTGCCCTGCCTGATACGATGGTACCATCATAGGTACGAAGCTGGTATCGCGGTGGGTTTGTGCGAGTGCTTAAACGCGATAGCACTCGCCATTGAAAGTCACCATTACAGATGCAAAGCGCAAAAAGCACGTGGAAACATTTAGCACAAGCTGTGCGGTATAAAACACGTGTACGATTTTCTCATTATGTCAGTCATTTGCGAAATATAGGAATGCTCCTGTTCCTCACCACTTTAAGGAAAATAGGTGAATGGCGTTCGCGGCAGGTTTGACAGAAACGTACACTTGAATACGATATGTCGATAGATGCAGTAAATCTAATAATATGATAAAGATTGCAAGGACCAGCAGCAAAACGTGAGAAAAACCAACGCGATTGTTTAGACTACTCTGAAAGCGTGTCGACTCCGAAGGCGACAATGTGCAAAGGTGAAAGGTGACAGCCGACGTTTCACCTTTCGGCTAAGTGATGTCAAAATGTTTCCATTATCAACACTTGTTTTAAGAGAGTTGTTTTTGTGTACGGCAAACACTCTTCCAAATATTTGTCTGCGCAGAAATAGGCCTCTCAGTGTTCCTTCCACGTTGCGAGTGCGTGCTAGAAGACCCCTTTCCTTTGCGCGTTTACCAGGTTATATTGGGCCGTGGTGACATTGAGCATGTGGAATGCAAAGCTTGTTGCACCGCTTAGTGTCATACGCACAAACAAGTGTCGTCCCCGGTGATGACCGCAGACGTGAATTACGGGGCATTACGGGAATTATGGTTCCCGATAATTTTGCCCCCCTGTCTATCAAAATCAACACAGTAAAATGTCGTGGTTTCGAGAGGAATGCTTAGGTCAAGGGCGGGCGTCATATGACACTTTACTTCTAAAGGAAGGAATTGCAGCACAAATTCGCAAACATTCAGGAACATAGCAATCACTGTTCTCGAGGCGCGTGACAGGGTTTGAATGTAGATACAGCATTTCATGAAAAGCGAGCTAATTTCTAAAATGTTTCATACCATTTCTTATCACGCATAACTTTAGTATTATACACCACAGGGGCGACGATTTAATGTGCTCGTAAATGTTTTTACAGTTGTTTGTTTTCATTCGGCAAAAAGGCAGCAATCTCAGCCGCATTCTTTGTAAAACAGTGACTCGTTACTAAGATTTTAAACCCTACAAATACGTTCACACTGATCAGAGCTTACGAACGCGGTGTTGTCAATTGCAGAGGAAAATGTACAGTCGGTGTCACCCTTGTCTAGAGCGCGGAAACGGCGGCCTCCGGTGCGCTCCACAGGAATCCAGCGAGGTCTAAAGCTAGCTGTTGGGGCCGGCGTCTAGCGGTAGCTCCTGGACACGTTCGGTTCCAGAAAGTACCGTAAGACGTCGTTGGCTAGCTTCGGAGCGCCCCGGCAGCTCTCCTTCCCGTGTTCTACGCAAGGGTAACAACGACCGTACATCTTTAGATAGAGCTGCTGCAGTGGTTCTGTTCATAGGTTCCTGCTTCGGTCGTTATGAAATTTCTAATAATGACAGACCATTTTAATGGTTATAAAACTTGATTTCCTGCGAAGCAGTTCAATTAAAGCGGCCGTTGTCATTAAAACAAACAGCGTGTACAAGCTCATGATCCTTTTATGATGACCTGAATAACGTAGACACGCGTCTTGTGATGAAACCGTGAACAAGAAATAAACCCCAGTATGTGCAGCTAGCTCGTTGTGTTCTGTTTGACAATCAGTAGCCGCGGAACGTGGTTTAGACAAACGTGAATCGCGCAGTAACGCATTTGACTATTATGAATGGGGTCTATATTTGAGTAGTGACAAAATCCACTGCGAAACTTAAAATACTGAACAAGTTATCCCACCTCAGTAGCCATGAGTTTCTGGCCCTTAGCCAAAAAATTGCCACACTTATCAGTCCTTTCTTTCTCACGTGTTGGATTGACTCTTATGGCCGGAACGTAGTCGTCTCGGAACAAGCATTGAGCTTGGGGGGTGCTGCGCAAATGCAACAAATAAGGCATTTCAAAACTTTTGAAAGTACATTTTCTTGAAAAGAAAAACATGTGTGAGTGCAATATGTGGATTTCATCTTCCTCACCTTTCGGTGATATGACGTGCTAGACTTTATTTAATCTTCCTTATCTAAATCACCAGCAGTGCAGTGCGCACATTCATCGTCGCCATAGCCTGAGATTGGTATAAATAAAGCAGTTCCTCAGAAACAGTGGGTATAGTCGTCATTCTTTGAGTTCCGCTTAGCGTTTCTCTCGGTAACTTCAATCCTCGGCGTGCACAAACCGGTTCTTTGCTACCACGTTCAATGAAGACTACCGCACCATAGTCCTATTCTCTTTTTACTGAATGCCGCCAACAGCTCGGTATTTCTTGCCACGTATACCAACATGTTACCGGCACGGTGCCTCTGCAGTTGGCACCTATGTCGGAAATATGGACGGCTGCAAAAGTCCGTAACATAAGCGCGGAAGCGTAGTCGTCTACTTACCCGGCGGCACGGCAAGTGCGTGCGGCCGGTAGCGACTCAAACATCCGCCCAAGAAGACCTGCCTGTTTATAAAAGTATACAAAAGGTAATCCGCCGCGGTTGCTGGACACCCTTCCTTTAGGGTGGTATAATAGCACCCCAACTGTAGGGTGTAGGAAACAGCACCCTTAGGGTGTCCATCTGGCGAGGAACTGATTTACACCCTTAAGGGTGTTAAAATGTTTAGTGTGTAGGTCTAACGAAACGCGTCCCCATAGCAACAACAGGATGGCTGCTAATGAATTGTATTGGCTTGGAAACGCTTACTACCAGGCACCAGACGGCGCCCCGTTTTATAGCGTCTTCCTTACGTTTGCCTTCTTGTACCCTAAAGTGTTGAAAGGAGGCGCGCCGTAACGTCCCCGCATAGGTGCTTACGTTTAACGCACGTAATGAGACAAACGCTATTCTTAAACTGTATAGTAAGTTTGATTTTGTGATCCTGAATTGTTCAATCAAGTCCAGGTTCTCAATATAGCCATCCGCACCCAATGTATTAGAGCACTTGCAATCGTCATTACTGCAGTCAAGTTAACGTCAAAATGCTACTTCCCGAGCAGAGCGCTTGTCGGTTGGACCCCTCTAATAATGGAGAATATTTATTTTTGTTGCTCTGTTTGTGCGACACTAAACGCATATATTCGACAAAACATTTCGCAGCGTATACAGTTATAGCACTGCCTTAGTGACAATGACTGCTGCCACTGCACAAGTGCGGAGTTACTGTGCTCTTCTCGGCATTTGCCAATACTGTAAGGTATGTTTTGGCTACATACACTCTAGCGGCAAGCTTCTCATTGAGTTGTGCCCGGTGTCTGCGAGCCGACTGAAGGAGAGTTTTACAGAAAGCGAGAGGTAATTTTCATGTACATGAACCGCCGATCACGTTTCGGAGAAGGATGAATGCGCGACGGCGAGTCTGGTATCAAATCTCAAAGAGGAACCAGCAGCACTCCTGTGTTGTCTTTCAAACAAATTGCCATTCAACAATAGTTATCATTTATTAGAATATAAAATGTCCCTTTTGTATTTTTATAGGGTTTTACGTGCCGAACCGCCGATCTGATTATGACGCAGGCCACAGTGGGGAACTTCTGAACAATTTTCACCACCTGGGGTTCTTTAAAGGCATCTATGTACACTATCTATGCAATCTATGTACACAGGTGTTCACGCATTTCGCCCCCATCGAAATCCGACCGCCGTGGATCCATCTTCCAGCGCGTGCCAAGGCTTTGAGTTGAGGTGGGGCTCGATTAATACACAACGCACGGACCACGTCTTTCATTAGACCGCACATAAAACCAATCACACGTTTAAAATTATTTCCCAGAGCGCGAGACGCGGACAAAGACAAAAAAGAGACAATGCATCTTCTGAAGCAAGAGACAATGAGGTGACGAAGCAGCTTCCGCCTTCCCGCCCTGCCGCGCGCCGGGTTGTCTAGGCAAGGGTACAGGGTCGTAGCGTCAGTTCCGGTCGCTTTTAATTCGAGAGGGCGCAGCCGCGTAAATCGCGCTGTGCCGAACTCAGTCGAACTATAAAAATTATCTGCCGTTGCCCGTTTATTCTCACAGGTTTGCTTGTTGGTGTGGCCGCCTGCTTGCTGCCACTTCGGTGTGGTCTCTAGCTGTACCGGTGAGCTGGAAGTTGCGAATACGTTTCGTGTCGAGCGTTACGTTCTCTTTGTTTTTTTTTACGATATCTGGGCTGCATCACTGTGAGTGCAGCGCACAAATCGTGACCATGAGCGAGCCGATCAGCGCGCTTCTACAGGTATGATCAAAATACCAGCTGCGTCCGATCAAGGAGACCATGCCAGGTCACAGCATAAAGTTTCAGCGAGATCGTGGCTCGATAAGAGCGCTACATTATTGGTCGTGCCACGTGTGAGGCGCAATCATTCACATCACTCGTGGCGTCTGCCAAAGGAGTGACAGTTGTGCTCTTCCGCAGTACATGTTTCGGTTTGCCATATTTCCATAGTCCGGAATTCATTACACTGAAGCAATAAGCGGCATTAGTTTTGGCATTCAAAGAACCGTTTACGAACTATATCGATGATGGGCTTCAATTATTTAGCAGGATCGTCTGACTTCGTTGGTAGACAAGTGAATTAGCATAATTTTTATGCCTGCGTGTCTAATTATTACCTCGAATCGTTTAGGAAGACATCTCACCGGGGTTTGCACATTTTGTTGGGCTGTTAAGGGCACCGCTAAATTCCTGCAAAATTTTGCAAGTTACTTGCGCGTTTTCATTCAACTACTGTAATTTGTATTAAAAGTGTCTAATTGCACTTTAGTATAACAGTGAGAAATAAATCTAATGGTTTTTCATGAAATAGCAAATGAATGTGTGTACTTTTCAAGGTAATACGTTTTGCAAGGCCCGTCATACCAGTCACATCAGTATCTTAGAAAAAAAAAATTCTATACAAATACACGTGGCTCATTGTGCGGACGTATGCGCGTTCTTATGGCCAGATTTATGCATGCATCCTTGTGTTCAACACCCTTCAGACGTCGATTTAACACCCTTTTGTGAGCAACTTCACACCTTATGTGTGGTATATAAACCCTTATGATAGGGTGTTTTTAACAAAATGGGTGCTACAATAGTGTGCATGGGGGTGTAAATGCGGAAAACACCCATTTTAACACCCTTAAGGGTGTAAAATGTTTAGCGTGTACGGGCGCCGGAACCGGCGAACTATCTCATAAATTGGATGCGCTATCCGCTCAAAACTAACGTTTAAGGTGAGTTTATAGAGAGCGAAAGCCCATTTATATAGTTACTGGTGATCGACGCGAGTGAGAGCGCAACCATCACGAGAATTCAGGCTGAAGCGGGAGCCAGTGTTGCCGCCATGTTCGACAACGTTATTTCTTTGCGCCCGTAAACATTACGAACGTTAAACTCGCCAAATAACGTACGTTATCATAGCGCACGTAAGCCGCCGAAACCGAATAACGTTCAGAGCATGCGCAGGGATGACAACGGTATTTCTTGACGTACGTAATGAGTTTATGTTTGCTTGCAAACGCTAAACTAATACTGTCTATTATTTGTAAAAAGTCTGCACTTTTGCATGGCAAAACATGACATTTTTTATAAGTCATGTAGTAGTGGGTAGTCAGGAATAGATTCAAAAACATGGTTTTATTTTCCATGCACGTAAATATAAAAGGCTAAAATTGCCATCCACCAAAATGTAGCACCAACATGTAAAGACAACCCAATAGTCTTTCTCAGAAGGAACGTTTCGCCGTTGGGAAAAAAGTCGTCCTGGTCCGGGATTTGAAAACTGGACCAACGCGTTTCCGGAGTGGTCGCTCTACCACCTGATCTGATCAGGAGGTTAGCAGATCGTAAGGCAAGGGCGAATTTATTGACAACTCGAAGCCCCATGCACACAGAATATGGCAAACCAGTTCCGCGGAATCCAAGGACATGTAGGGTCTATCGCGAAAGCTACGTGCTACATTCCGGTGGATGACATTATTTCGTTTTCACAATACTCCCTCCACTATGAGGGATTCCACAGAACTGATTTGACGTAAATCTACATATTATTACAGTCAATGTAGCCGCATGAGTAGAAGAGGAAGGAGTGTGAGCGGAGAATACCAGAAAGAGAACGTTTTTGCCCGTCGGAGGCTCGCCTGAGGCCTGTTTAATAAACTCCATTTTTCTCGCGTCGTAACAAATATATGTACACGAAAGTTTTCGCATTTCGACCTCACGAAATTGCAACCACCGCCGCGGCCTGGATCGAAGCCGTAACCTCGAGCTCAGCAGCGAAACACCAAAGCAACAACGCTACCATGGCTGGAGTAAAATGAAAATACGTTAGGCGTTTGAACAGCATGCTGTTCGCGTAAACACAGCGCGCGTTTCGCAGTCGCCAGCGACGCCAAACAAGTATTTGCGAGTTTATAGAAAGCTTGACACACCCTTCGCGGAACAGAGTGCTCATTTAACGTGAAGAACCAATTATGCTACCGGAGTAAGAAAGGAAGAGCTGACGTTACCTTTCAGCGACTTACGGCGCATGCAGTAATAAAGACATGGACGTAAACTTTTGCACGACCGACAGACAGTAAACAAGCACCACCCGTACCCACCCTGCTTTTGCCAAAATTTGTACACAACACAGCATTTGATCCTCCATGGAAAGCGTGCAGAATTTCCGGGAAGCTTGGAAAGCATTTAGAGTGCTCTGGAAGTCCCACTCCGATAACGCTCCTACAACTCTTCTAAACATTCGCATTTATTTAAAATATGTGCAGGTTGCCACCTTCAAAAGAGCCAGAACACCAGGAAAATTTGTATGGGTTAAGTATAACAGCTCGAATGGCAGGAAAAAGAGTATGCAAATCCTGATATTACGCACCAGTTTTATGGTTTGGTCAGTCCCACTGCTGTAATAATACCGTCGTAACACCTATAGTAACTCGGTGCTAAATTCACTTCTTTCATTATGCTTGGAAACGCAGCCCAGAACACTTGGGTTAAGCTCGTGAACGCTTCTATGTATGTACAATTTTCTAGAAGTACTGTGGGGAGCATACCCGGCCGTAATTTGTTCGTACATTACGCACACATAAATTCAATTTGAATGCTTCATTTGGAGCTCTCTCACGCCTTATAAAATAATTATATAGGAGAAGCAAGCAAGTTCTTTGTAGTTACCTTACAAGGGGCTAATATTTCTACAAATTTCTAAGCCTTTCACTTATATTATTGTTGTCATGCTCTGGAATAAGGTCGTTGCCACTCTATTATGAACACAGGACAACAAAACAGCAGGCAGCGTGTCTCAACCAGAACAGCTCAGGCAATCTTGAGCTCTCGCCTCCCTGACGACTGGCGATGTGGCTGCAGCGCCGGGTATTCCTCTTCACTACACCACATTTATTTCCCCAGGACAAAAGCAAATCTGCTACAGATTTTACATATAGCTCTTCTAAAGTGACGCAAAATGAGTGTTCAGCAATCTTAATTGTGTCTTCAAAAAACTGCACGACATGACTTTCGCTCGCTCATCGTTCCTGCAACCTTACCCTGCCAATGAAATTTTCAAAGCTGGACATAATTTACTTCTTCCTGGAAGCTAAGAAAACCTCCATATCAATTGTTGCAAGTGGATGACAAGATGTTTACATTAACTTGGGCCAAACTTTACAAATATCCAAGTGCTACGTAGCTATACCGAACCAAGGAAACGTTCTTTGCTGTCGCTTAGAGATATGCAGATTACTTCTTCCGTTCCGCCTAATTATATAATTAGTCTTAATTAAATAATTAACTTCTCAGCTATAATAAATGAAAAGTGTCAGTTAGAAATTGTAGAATAATATGAGAAACTCCCGATACAGTTTTCTGTTGCTCAGTATGTGCTACATAAAATTGTTTTTCCGAGAGTGAGAGATCCCTACGAAAATTCGCAAACTGACTCGAGCGGCCACTCGCGCGGCAAATGTGCCTGCATTCGCGAGCTTCTTTCACGGTGGGAAAACACTTTTATGTAGCACGTACTGAGCAACAGAAAGCTGTATCCGGAGTTTTTCGTTTTCTCCCATTTTCTCATTGACTGTTTCCATCCAATTATGATAACTGACAAATTCGTCAATAAATGAAGACTATTTATCTAGTTAGGCGGAAGGCAAGAAATAATCTGAGTAACTCCGAACGACGGCAAACAACATTACCGCGCTTGTGCCCAGCTACGTTGCATCTTTATATTTTTAAAGTCTGTCACAACTTAAATAAAACACCCTGTATAGCCGCAATAACCGCGCAGCTGAAATAGGTGTGATGGGAAAGCCGACTGCACCATCGTATTCCCCATTGTTGCTTGTGGTAGTTCAGATGAGTAACGCCAACGTACTCGCAGAATTAACCTGTCTGCTTTGTTACATCACAGAAATATGAACAGTGCTATAAAGAAAACTTACCTCAAAAATTTACTAACAGCATCCTTGCTACAGGGAGAGTAGAAAGGATTTGTGGACATTCTCGGTCCGATGCCCATAATATAACGATAGTCTTGGCAGTGCGCTGAGTTACCATGACCGTCGTGAGGTGATCCCAGCCTAAAAACAATTTCTTGCGATGTATTGGCCAGTCTGCTCAAGTTTGAACACGCTTGTGTCGCGACCTGCTCCCACGTGCGATGTTTAAGCAAATGACGCTAGTAAATTTGGTTACTTAATGAAGCTGGAGATATTCTGTGCTCACAAAACGGCAACAAAATGAGTGACGCGGCAACTTCTGTGATATGTGCTGGTAAAAACTAAGCTTCTTGAACGGCGTTTCACGTATGAGAGGAAGCAACTTCACGGCGCTCAAATTATCGTGTTAGTTTCCATGAACAAACATCATTCTTGATCGAACTAACTTTTACAGCGAAACTTTTAAGGGGTCACCTCTCGATCGTCGCGTCCGGCAATAGAAAAAAAATGGCCGTATGCTGTATGTGTGCGTGAAAAAGCGAGCGGTCGAGGGACGCTCGCTTTCACGGGGTGCAGAAGAGCAAACGCGACTTGCCAGCGGAAGAGGAGTGGTGGGTGAGGAGGGCATCGAGGCACCCTAGACTGTGCGTGTGCGTGCCCGCTCTGCCACTGCGGCGCATGCGCGCAGCCTTGCCGGCCACTGGCGCCGAGTCTATCTGGGCTCGCGCCCACCTCTCCCCAAATAGTGTCGACAACGGCGTTTAGCCGTACGTCACGTGGCCACCGTTTTCACAGCGGTTGTGTGCGGTCACACAAACAACGCGCACAACTGTTGTCGACGGCGGCGGCGTTTTTCCCGCGTTCGCACCACACGCGCGCGGCCTTCATGACGTGTTTATTAAGAACGTGGTAACCTTTGCCGGACACCCTATGGCGGTGTACGTACATATAGCGACCATCATCATGGTTCCTGTGGTCGCTAAATAAATGAAAACCACCGGATCATATATATTTCTCATTCTCTAATAGTTCAAATAACCAAAACACCATCACATCTTAAGAGTCATATTTCGAAATACATAATTCCCATCATAGTACAGCTTCGCTGCTCTTCCATCTCCACCCCAGTGAAAGGCTGACCGTTTTCTTTTTGCATTCTTTCTTTGTAAAATGGTTAGGTATTTTCTGCATGGCTCGGTTTAGTGTGGTGCGCTATTAGGAGAAGGACAATGGAACTATCTGTAGAATATCATGCCCAAACTAATTAAGCAATATCTATAAAATAAAAATGTCATCAATTGACGAGTCTGAACGAAGAACCTTACGGGTGTGGTACAGACATCGCACCACTACTCTGCAACCGCACTTCATTGTTCGCGATATGTAAATAAGTATGGTGAAATCTAAGTATTTTTATTATGTGCAAATGTGAGAGCATTACTTGTCGCTGAGTGTGTCGCTGAGTTATGTGGCTGAGCTTAGTGTTGCGGCGAAATGTTACAGAGTTTAGTGCTGCTGCGTGAAGTTTCCGAGTGCATTGTTGTTGCTGATGAGGTCGCAAGAACGCAAGACGACCAACCGGCCATACTGCTATCTCTCAGCTGAGATTCGTTTGCGGAGTTCTCGATAAAGTAGTGTCTCAAGAGCGTTGCGTTCAGTGTTCTTTCTTTATGACACCACTTTTCAGCACGATATCACAGCTTTGCCGAGTGATGGCAGCACTTTTCTGAGAGCAATCATGGTGTTGACTACATTTCGCCATCGGGTTCGTACGCTAACTACACATCATACTCTGTTTGGGATGTCGTAGTTGTCGGACGGGTAGCTGAAGCGCGTTGCATCTTATTCATGTTCGTCGTCCCTGAGCTTCGCGACGGCGTCTGTGGATCCCCGACAACGCCAAACGCAAAGCTAGCGGCTGGTCCGCCGGTGATCCATCCTACGCATTGCATGACCTAACCAGCTCCATTTCTTTCTATTAATGTACATTAGAATATAGGTCCACACCGATCCACACCGCTCTCTTCCGGCCTCCTAACGTCAGGCCTACCATTTTCTGTTCGATCGCTCTTTGTGCAGTCCTTAACTTGTTCTCGAGCTTTTTGTTATCTTCCAAGTTTCTTCCAGTTCTGTGGTACACTTGAAGTCACAAGTTATTGCGTATAAAGGGCCGCAAGAGAGAGAAAAGTCATAAGGGAAAGGCAGGGAGGTTAACCAGGCTGAACCCGGTAGGCTACCCTGTACTGGGGAAGGAGGAGAAGGGATTGAAAGAGCAGAAGGAAGAGAGAAGTTCACAGTTCACACCTTGCACATTTACAGTCAAGCGTTCATCGCTAAGAAGATCTTGGGCCACGGGCCCAAGATCTTCTCCTCCGTAAAAGGCTTGTCGTCTAAGTGCCCCAAAGCAGTCCGAAGGGCAATCCTCTCTTCTTCGTATCTGGGGCAGTCACATAAGAGATGTCTGGTGGTTTCCTCAACACCACATGTGCTGCAGGTGGCACTGTCCGCCATTACAATTAGGAATGAATAGGAGTTCGTAAAAGAAACTCCTAATCGCAGGCCGCACAGTAAGGTTTCTTCATGTCGTTTAAAACAGGGTAAAAGTCGTAATTGCATCTGTGGGTCCATGGCATATAGGCGCCGGTTGGTAAAGTCTGGTGTATGCCATTTTCTTAAAGTTATAGTATGGGCAAGACTGCTGAGGTGCCGCGCTGCATCCGTTCTGGACAATGGTATTGGGATTCTTTCATATTCGTCATGTGCTTCACGGGCAGCTTTGTCGGCACATTCATTGCCAGTGATGTTGCAGTGCCGAGGTAGCCACTGAAATACAATGTCGTGGCCTGTGACCACCGCTTGATGGTAGCGTACTCGTATCTCTGCTACCAATTGTTCATGTGGGCGGCGGCGCAGAGCTGATAAAAGTGACTGTAGGGCTGCCTTTGAGTCACAGAATATAGCCCAATTATTTGGTGATTGTTCGTGCACATAAAGCACTGCGCTACGGAGGGTGGCAAGTTCAGACCCTGTCGATGTTGTGACGTGGCTGATCTTGAACTTCTTGCAGAATGATGCCGACGGAATAACTACCGCACCAGTAGAGCTGGTCAGAGTCGAAGAGCCATCTGTATAAATGTGAATTCGATCAGAGTAGGAATCATGCAGCATATGTAGAGCAGCTTGATTGAGGGCACAAGTTGGCAAGTCGGACTTCTTTGTAACTCCTGGAATGGAGAGCCGCACTTGTGGCTGCCGGAGACACCACAAAGGACAAGGTGGTATTGCGGCAGGCGTGAAGTCCGATGGAAGAGAAGATCGATAGGAGGTTACAATGCCCGAAAAAGTTGCATCTGGCCTACTTTCCGAGAGAGAAGCAAGGCGTTGAGACTGTAGTCGGGAAAGGTGCCGAAGATGATTTCGAAGGGTGTATGTGGCGACACACGTTCTGATGGGATGTTCCCTGGCGATGGCAATTGTTGCAGCTGTTGAGGCGCATCGCGGTAGGCCAAGAAGTTCTAAGTGCTTGAGCTTGCATGCTCTCAAGCACTCTGACGTTAGTCTTCCGGGCGCTTGACAACACCGGGGTGCTGTAGCGCAAGAAACCCATAAAAAGCGCTTTGTATAGTTGCAGCATAGAACGCACCGACGGTCCCCATGCTTTTCCGGCGATGGCTTTGAAGAGGTGACTGATCGAGAGGAGTCTTTGCCTTAGGTAGGATACATGGGGGCTCGAGCAGAGGTCGCGGTCAACAGTGATCCCTAAAAACCGATGGTTCTTTTTGTACACAATAGGCTGGCCATTAATAGACACAGGGTATTCGGCCATCGATTTTCGCGTGAAGGCTACTAACGCGCATTTTTCTGTTGAAACGCCGAGACCTTGTCTGTGAAGATAAGTAGACGTCATCGTTGCAGCCTTTTGTAACCTTGCGCGAACTTGCGGGCGAGTTACTCCGGAAGCCCAGATGCAGATGTCATCTGCGTAAATTGATAGACTGACAGGCTGTGGCAAGGATTCCGCCAGCCCAATCAGAGCCAGGTTGAACAAAGCTGGGCTCAAAACGGCACCTTGTGGAACCCCAAGGTTGATATAGTGGTCGGTAGTTGGACCACCTTCAGTGACTACAAAGAAGCTCCTTTGGGTCAGGTAGCTACGAATCCACCGAAAAGTGCGGCCTCCGATTTCAGCAGCCACGAGCACGTCAAGAATTGCTTCATGGGAGACATTATCATAAGCACCCCTGACGTCTAAAAATAGCGCTACCGAGATGCGTTTGGATGATTTTTGTTTGTGAATCGACGACACGAGATTAATGACGTTGTCAACCGACGAACGACCACGTCGAAAACCTGTCATCGCGTCTGGATAAACCACTCGTGGCGCGTGAGGATCATGCTTTCCATCCACTTGCCAACGCAGCTGGCGAGAGCAATAGGCCGATAGGATTTCAGTTCAAGGGGCGACTTTCCTTGCTTTATGATTGGTACAAGACGGCTACGCTTCCACTCAGGGGGAACAGCACCATCACTCCATGAGACATTGAGATGATGCAGCAGGATCTCTCGTGCTTCATGCTCAAGGTGGCGGAGAGCAGCATATGTTACGTTGTCGGGTCTGGGCGAAGAGGAACGCCTGCAAATGGCTAAAGCAGCCTCCATTTCTTCCATGGAGAAAAGTTCGTCCATTGCCGAAACTTGCATGAGGGAACTTCGTACAATTCAAGATCCTTTTGTAGCATTCTGCCGCTTGCAATTTCCGCACAAAAGTCTTCTCCAACATCCACTTCTTGACAGCATTGGTGGAGCGCCAGTGCCTTAAAGGGGTGGCGTTGCTGAGGAGAAGAGCGAAGGCCCTGGAGAGTTCGCCATACGCGAGAGAGTGCTTTGCGGGGGTCCAACGAGTTACAGAATGAATGCCATCGTTCGTTGTCTAATTTGTCCATGCGACGACGTACTTTCTTCTGTGTGCGCCTGGCCTCCCTAAGGTCTAGAATCGACTTTGTGCGTCTGTATCTCTTCTCGGCACGCCGACGTACTGCACGAAGCCTTTCTAATTCAATGTCGAAGTCAGAGCGAGCAGGTGACCATGAGAAACAGCGCGTTGCAGCATGCATCGCGTCCGCAATCACAAGCTAGAGTCTATGCTACGTGCAAGGCCTTTCTGGCATTCGGCGTTCACTGAGGTTTGAAATGCGGGCCAATCAATTGTTCGAGAGACCATAGGGGAAAACATATTGCTTAGACCTTTGATGGCAAAGTAAGTAGGAATATGGTCACTTCCGCGCGTTTCCAAGTCAGTAAACCAGTAGACACTCGAAGTAAGCCATCGCGACACCAAAGTAAGGTCTAGGCAGCTGCTATACGACGACCCTTTCAAGAATGTTGGACTGCCGTCGTTCAAAAGGCAGAGGTCATAGTCCGAAGCAAAAGATACAAGTCTGACCTCTTGAATTGGTTCTTGTACTTCCCCAAAGTGGGTGATGGGCATTAAAATCTCCTGTGATGATCCAAGGACTGGAGGTCGACGTGAAAACATTTCCAAGCCTTGTAAACGGCTTGATGGGGAAATGTAGCCTGCGACGAGTGTGAAGGAGAGACTATTCTTGTTTATGCTAAGGCACACATACTGGTTGTCGTCATGAGAAGGCACGGCCTGGGCCACGTAGGTGAGCTCTTTGCGAACATAAACGAGGACCTTGCTGATTTTTTCACACGTGGCGGAGGTAAAAGCTTCGTATCCTGATAATCTGAGGATATTTTTCACGTTTGGTTCACAGATGACTAGCACCGGAAACCGATTTACATATACAAATTGGCGAAAATCAGAAATACGTGATATCAGGCCTCTCGCATTCCACTGAAGAATTGAGGCATTCTTGACGTCTTCTTGAAAAGGTCGCCTCTGCAGAAGTGGGCGAGCCATGTTTCTAATGTAAGCTTTCAAGTACAGGAGCGAGAGCATCCAGTACTTGTAAAGCGCATCGAGCAGTCGAAGTTTGTGCATTTCCCAAAAGTGTGCGAATCGCAGCTATTAATGACTTCAGCAGAATAACCACCTGCACATCCTGTTCAGGCAGCTTGTCGGAAGCGAGAGGTGCGTTCGATGAAGGCGACGTACGTCGCTCAAGCTCAGCAGGTGGGCGTGCATTTGGCAGTGCAGGCCAGGCAACGTCATAAGCACTTTTCTGGGCTTCTTTGTCAATCAGTACGTTGCGTCTGGTCTCGCGCAAGGACTGCTGTTTCTCAATTCGAGATGATGATGCTGCTGGACTAGATTGGCGCTGTGGGGGGTTTTTCGCGTTCTTTGGGGAACGTCTGCGGTGGCGGCGGGAGCGTCGTTTTTTCACAGAAACGGCTGCTTCCCGGTGCGTAGAGCCTTCCCTTACCATCTCCTTAAGAATACTCCACTCCTTCTTGATTCGGGGGCAAGCTCTTGATGTGGCTTCATGAGATCCCTTGCAGTTTCGGCACTTAAATTCAGTTGCTTGGCAGGATTCCGTGGTGTGGAACCCAGCGCAGCGTGCACATACTGCAGCGTGATTATAAACACCTCTGACGTGACCCAACCGAAGGCACTTGTGGCACTGCAGGGGTTTCGGAATGAACGGCTTCACGGGGTGGCGAAAATGGCCAACCTTGACATTAGATGGGATGGTCTCGCCCTTGAAGACTATCCTCACACACCGTGAATTGCCAATCCGAGATACCTGGATAATGGTACTATCAGGGAGGAAGCAAGAGAAAGGCAGAAGGCAGGGAGGTTAACCAGGATAACGTCCGGTTGGCTACCCTACACCGGGGAAATGGGAAGAGGGAACACAAAGATGACAGGGAGAGAGAGGAGGGAAGTAAAGAAGGGAAATGAGCGGTTAGTTCGCTGACGCGTGTGTTAGTGCACTAATAGTCACAGACGTTGACACAAGCCCGTCGTCCTCAAAAAGCACAAAAGTGCCTTCACCGCTTTATGGGCCGACGAGCGATGGGGACGGTGTTCCAGCAGCACCTGTACGGAAAGCGTCCGATTTTCCAGTTTTTTTAGCGCATTAGCAAGTTCTTGTCTTTCTTGGGCATATCGTGGACAGTGGCACAGCAAGTGGTCAATAGTTTCGTCGGTGCCGCAGACCTCGCATGCTGCACTGTCGGTCACTCCAATTAATGTAGAGTATGCCTTTGTGAAGGCAACTCCTAACCAAAGGCGACAGAGAAGCGAAGCTTCACGTCGAGGAAGTCCGAATGGAGGTCGGAGTTGCAGTGACGGGTTTAATTGATACAGTCGTGTAAGTCGTAGGTTTGGCGAGTTCCACTCGATCAGTGAGAGACTGCGTGCCAGGTGTCGAAGCTGCCTTGCGGCGTCTGTCCTCGAAAGTGGAATTGGAACGCTGAGCTCTTCTTGGTGTGATGTGCGAGCAGCGTTGTCTGCGGAATCATTGCCACTGATTCCACAATGACCAGGTACCCATTGAAATACAACCTCGTGTCCTTTTTGTTGGACGTGATGGTGAAGTTTTACGGTTTCGTATGTCAACTGTTCATGACAGCCGCGTCGGAGAACTGACTGCATGCACTGTAATGCCGGTTTTGAGTCTGAAAACACCGCCCATTTTGTAGGTCTTTCAGAATCAATGAATTCTAGTGCACGACGCAGAGCCGTTAGTTCTGCCGCCGTTGAGGTCGTGACATGCGATGTCTTGAACCGCAGTGTTATTCCTCGCGTTGGTATAACCACCGCACCACCAGAACTGGACGACGTAGTCGACCCATCGGTATAGATGTGCACGTGGTTGCTGTGGTACTATCAGGAGTGGCTGTCTTGACTAGGATAGGCAAGTCTTCATTCGGTATTGCTACATCTACGTCATAGATGACGCCTGTTGCTGTATTCTTGTCGAAAGGAATGTGGGAGCGCACTTTGATCCCGTTCAGATCGGTTACTGTACGCAAGATGTCAAACGCGGTTGCATGCACGACGTCTACGGCGAGAATGTTCTTGCGAGTGTTAATTCTTATGTCGGTGATTTCATTGGGTACTAATCTTTCAAGGAAGGCGGAGACAGCTTGCCTATTCAGATGCCGCGATTGTCCGAGGAAACCACCGGCATGAAGAGTTTGGCGGGGGCTCGAGGACGGCTAATGTTATGCACTGTAGATGTACTTGAAGGCGAAGGTGTCATGAGGCTCCTCCGCTTCGCCTTGCGGCTTCGTACGGATTCGAAGCCGTCTTCGGAGTCTTCTCCACTGGCCGAGTAGAGTTCCGGGCTGTCACTGGCGGCATCGTCCATTTCACTGTTACGCTTCCGCAACGGCACCGCGGAACGCGAGGTCAGGTCGGGAGAGAACCGGGCAGTGTCGACGTTCATCACTGCCGGCGGGGGACCGAAGTCCCGTAGCTAAACACCGAAAAAACTGAAAATCAGCAGGAGACCGGAAAGCGCCAGTCAACTCAAAAGGGCCGCAAGCTTTTCATGCATGATATCTCCTCCGTCCTTATTTAGGTCGACTGTTATTTCATCTTCTTCAGCCGCTTTTCTCAGGGTCGTGTCTTGCAAGGCCCTTCCAATTTCTTGGCTAGTTATAGAAGGAGCCTCTGCATCCTGTTCATTCCTACTTCGAATGAAAATAGCTGGGCTGCTCTAGGTCACTGTACATGTCAGTATAGAATTCTTCCGCTGCTTGTAGTATGTCATCGAAATTGCTGATGATATTACCCTGCTTATCTTACCGTGTAATAACATCAGATAAGCATGATATAGCATATTAAACGTTTAGTGCAAGAAAATGTCCCTAATAACACCGCCCCAAAAACTGATGAAATCCTATTAGAGCTAATCTATAACCTCCATCCAAAGTGCAAGACACTGGAGGCTAATGCCATAGAACAATTTATTATAATGAAGAAAATTCAGTTGGATGGCATGAAAGCGAGATGTACCTTATCTACAAAGGCAATAACGATAAGGGTAGGACGAGCTCGTACAAGCCAGTTACAGTAACGTAGGTGAAATGCAGAATGACGAGGCAAGTCATAGACATAGAACTGTCGGCTTGAACGGAAAGAAATGATGCACCGGGCGAACTTCAGAAGGGGTTGAGACCAGGCGGGTGCTTTGAAGATAATATTCTAGATGCGAAGCAGCTTATGGTCGGGGCTATGTCACTCCCTCCCTCCCTCCATCCATCCCTCCCTCCGCCGTGCGGCGTCCTCATTCCTACTGCGCATGCGCAAGTTCCGGCTTCCGGAAGCCGGAACCGGAAGCCGGCTTTCGCTTCCAGTTATGCTTCCGTTCCCACTTCCGGTTCCGCTTCCGGTTCCGGAAGCCTGCTTCCGGCGTTTTGCCCGAATGATCCCCCGGTGCTTCGCCCACTCGTCATCATTCACTTCATCCTCTCATTCTCCTCCCGCAACGCCGCGATGAGTGCCACGGACAGCGCCAGCGTCAACGCCAGAATCAGCGCCGTGGACAGCACCGCGGAGAAGAGGGCTCGAGCCGCTGCAACGAAACGGCAGCTACGACAGGCCGGTCTGAAAACTAATGGGAACTTGAGTCGACCCCATGGCTGCTTCGCATACTACTCAGGGTAGTATGCGAAGTAGTACCTAGGGGAAGATGGTGTAATTTTTTTGTTCTATCACAATTATTGAAGATTTCAGTAGCTCAGAATAGATCTTTATGCAAAGCATTTGGAGATATTAAGTGAGCCTACGACAACAAATACAGGGAGGCCTTATGGGATATTCTCTAGCACGAATTAATAAATGAAATTTCGTGGAGCTGAGCGAGATATAAAGAAACAACCGAGTAAAAGTTGTATGGGATGGCCGAAATTATAATGAAGCGATCGAAATTCACCAATGACTGAAACAAGCATTCCCTCTGTCTTCCTTGTTGTTCAAGCTTTATGTTAAGAGCATAGAAATACAACTGGAAAACAGTCAATTAGGATTCCATATATCACAAACGCGTAATAGATCAATGGTGCATCAGGCGGTTCCCACACTTATTTATGCGGATGCCGTGTTACTTAGAGGACAATGCAAGAGGTTTACAGACACTGACCGAATAAGTGTGTCAAAACAATGGCAAATCTATTCCTTAAATTTGTCACAGAGAAATGAGAAATTAAGATCTATAATGAAGAGACAAGTAACTACGTCCACAAGTAACTATCCACTGCAGGACGAAGACATCTCCCTGCAACCTAAAATTACCCCTGTCTTGCGCTAGCTGATTCCCACTTGCGGCTGACAATTTGCTAACTTCATCGCCCTACATAGTTTTCTGCCGTCCTCCACTATGCTTTGCTTCGATTGGTATCCATTGTCAAGCAATATAAATACCTCGGCGTATACCTGCACGAAGGAAAGACTTGCTCAAGCACCCACCAAGATAACTTGAAAATAAAAGGGAAGCGGAATGCAGCCATAATGAAACATTTCGCAGTTTGGGGCAACAATAAATATGAGGTGGTGCGTGGAATCTGGAAAGGAGTCATGGTGCCAGCGCTGAGGTTCGCAAATGCCATTCTGTGCCTAAAATAGGATATATTGTCACAGCTGGAAGTTAACTAAAGACCGGTTGACTGGTTGGCCTTGGGAGGCTACGGCAAAACCACCAATGAGGCAGTGCAAACGGACATGGGTTCGACCTCGTTCAAAGTCCGAGAAACACAGAGCAAGATCAGCTTCGAAGAAAGGCTCCGCAACACGGATCAAAAATTAAGGAAATTCCACGCTTGTAAAAACTGATGAAACAGCGGATCTCCGGTAGCGTGGGTGTATAGAGTAGTGGGTATGACGCTCGCCTTCGGACCATAAGTACCCGGGTTCAAAGCCCGCCTCGCTAATAAAGTTTAGATTGTTTCGTTCTCTTTCTTTCTAGGTCTCCCTTCTTCAACCTATTTTGTTCTCTCTGTGTCTCTACCTCCTTCCCGCTCTCATTTTCTCTTTCTTTCGCCCATAGCAGTTGTGGAAGCACAACTTGCTATAATATATGGTTCTTGTTATCATGAGATATGCTATTCTCATGAGATATTCGTTACAATCTACTGAGTATTTCGTTCTGTTAACCCTCTTTTTCTTTGTGCTTGTGTATTACCTTATTGTATGCCACTGTGGCTTTAAGATGTTAACTATCATAATTACTCTTGCACAGCAGGTCGCGATACAGTCTTTGACTAGGGGACCTCCTTCTGTACACGGAACACTTGTAATATGTCGCAACATTTAATAATAAATTGTGATTCTGTTACAATTGTTGGAACAATGCAAACATTTGGTTCCCATAAATGCACGCTCTGCAGCGTAGTATATAGCGCAGTGGTTATGACGCTCGCCTTCGGACCATGGGTACCCCGGTTCGAATCTTGCCTCACCAAGAAAGTAGGTTTTGTATTTATTTGTTTCTGTCTCTCTCTGTCTGTCTCTTTTTCTTTCTTTCTCTGCACTTTCTCTCCTCCTGTGCTCTGCTTCACTCTCTCCCAGCTCGGCGATACTGCGCACGACCACGATACCACCCTAGTGAAACCACAGCTCGACAATGGGCCTAACCAGGGCAGTGAAGCTTTCGCTATCAACCAGGGTTAAGCTAAGTTAAACCACACCAATTATTTTTTCTGCTTTCGCCCGCTCTCCTTTTTCATTTTTTTGCGCGTGCTTTCTCTTCCTGAAGATATACAGAGCCTGTGGTGAGAATGTCCTGTATTCATTGAAAAAGGTCAGTCCTCCGACCTGCAACTATTGGGATATAAACTTAAGATAACCACGAAGCTGTGATTCTCATCTTCCTAAATACGCTTGGCCCAAGCAAAAATTGCGTGAATAATATATATGTTGTAAGGCAGCAGCACAGCTGTTGTCCCGGCGCCTTTATTCGGCTGAGCCACGCGCTGAACATAGACGACGTGCACAGTGCTGATGATTATCCAAAGGTGCAGAAGATGAAGGATGAATATTGTGCTCACACTAATTACCCCCTCGCGCGGAAGCGGCCAACCTGGTCGCTGTTTATAGCGGTGCGGTACGCCGTTGGAATAGTCGACGGTGGAAACGTCGACGATTTCTGTGCCACGGTAACGGCCATCGGAAGGCGTGACACCGGGAGTGACGCGGTAGTTCACTGGCGAAGTTTGCTCGACAATAGTGTAGGGCACTATAAACATGACTCAAATTTTTCGCACAGGCCAGGAACTCGGGTTGGTGTTCACAATAACACTTCATTTCTGGGGCTGAACTGAACGACGCAGTGAAATGGATCGTAGCGAGTCAACCTATCCTCTTGACTTGCTTCGGTGGTGAGGCAAGCGCGTTGGCGACACGCGGCAAGGCGAGATATTTGCTGCTCACTCACTGATGCCAACGAGTTCACGGGGACATTGAAAAAAAAAGAGACGTCGAGGAGAGAGGTCGGCTGACGCCCGTAAACCAGTAAGAATGGTGAGTAGCCAGTAGTGCGCTGTGCAGCGGTAATATAGGCAAAAGTTACGAATGGCAGGATGGTATCCCAGTTGGTGTGGTCAGCGTTGAGGTACATGAATATCATTTCAGAGAGAGTTCGATGAAAGCTCTCTCTGAGGCCATTAGTCTGAGGATGGTAGCTGGCAGTCGTCTTATGGATGGTGTTACATGTGCGGAGGACGCCCTCGAGTAGCTTCGACAGAAAGGCATTGCCACAGTCACTTAAAAGGACGCGTGGCACTCCTTGTCGTAGAAAGAAGGCTTACAAGATGAAAGTAGCAATCTCTTCCGCGGATCATGAAGGTAGCGCAGCTGTTAGGGCGTACCAGGTCAAGTGGTCAACTGCAGTGACGATCGATCGCTTGCCGCTTGTTGATAATGGCAGCGGTTCGTAGAGGTCAATCCCGATGACTGCGAATGAAGCGTCAGGACAGGCAACACGTTGCATCAGTCCAGCTGGAGGAGAAGTGGGCCGTTTGCGGCGCTGACAGAGCGAGCAAGAAGCGACGTATTTCGCTACGGAGGTGGCAAGTCCAGGCCAGGAAAAACGACTGCGGGTGCGTTCATAGGTCTTGTGAAAGCCGAGATGACGAGCCGTGAGATCATCGTGAAATGTCTTCAATATCTGTTCCCTGAGTGATCGAGGAGCGACAGAAACCCAACGCTGTCCTTCGGGGCTTGTTTTTGGGTCCCTCTGAACATTGAAAACAACCTAAATGAAAATGAGGGTAGCCCGCACCACAAACGAATCGCAGGCTTAAACCAACCAAACAAAAATGAATAAGGGTATAACCCAAAAAGTAATTTAAGGAAAAGCCAATTGAAAGAAAAAAAAATGAAAGAATGCCGAGGGTGAGCCGACCCAAAAAGCAGAGAAGATATTCGGCCAAATCCTGTCACAAGGTGGAAGCTAAGTGTCTGCCATGGCATGGCATGTCGCGTCTCAGCTGTTTATTTGAAACACACACGTAGTTCACAGACATACATGCATAGAGTAAGAAAAGGGGGAGAAGAAATATAGAACTAGATAGAGAAATGAATGACACAGATCGAACAGCAAGGGAGAGAAGCGGAAGACATACCGGTATAGGATTGAGTTTTCACACATGAAGTTCTGTAACTG
The DNA here is from genome assembly GCF_013339745.2 of Dermacentor silvarum. Classification (NCBI taxonomy): domain Eukaryota; kingdom Metazoa; phylum Arthropoda; class Arachnida; order Ixodida; family Ixodidae; genus Dermacentor; species Dermacentor silvarum. The sequence continues at coordinate 70,331,667 of NC_051162.1, forward strand.
ACGACGGGCTCGTGCGTTAGGAGGACGAGATGAGCCCTGAAGGCGTTCCAGAATTCAGTGGTAGTAAGCGTCGTCGCGTTGGTGGGACTCAAACGTCTCAGGATGGAAAGAAGGAAGACCGTTGAGAGCAGCGAGTGAAAGAACTGCAGAGGACGAGTTCACAGGCTCAGTGAAGGATGGAGGTCGGCCGGGAACGTCGCACTGCGGTGGTAACGGACAGCGGCTGAGAGCATCTGCATCATTGTGTTTCTTGCCGGATTTGTACGTGACGTCGAAGTCATATTCTTGCAGACGAAGTATCCAGCGACCTAGACGTCCAGATAAATTCTATGACGTCGACAACCAGCATAAGGCGTGGTGGTCGGTCACGACCGTAAAGTGGCGGCCGTGTAAATACGGTCGGAAGTTTTGGATGGTCTAAACAACGGCGAGACACCCCTGCTCAGTGATGCTCAGTGATTGTACTCAGTGATGTTAGCACCCGACTTGCTTATGCAACCACGCGTTCCTCAAAAAGTTGTCGTTGCAAAATAACAGCGCCGATTCCGTGGCCGTTAGCGTCAGTGTGAAGTAGAGTGCGTGCAGACTCATCGAAATGACAAAGCACTGGCTCAGAGGTGAGGGCACGCTTTAAAGTGTCAAAAGCCGCTTGGCCCTCGTCTGACCATACATATGGAGTTCCCGAAAGAAGAAGTCGGTGAAGCGGAGCCGCGATGGTGCCGAAGTCACGTATGAAGCGCCGGAAGTAAGACGCCAGGCCAAGAAAGCTGCGAAGTTCTTTGGAGCGTTGGGGCCTCCGAAAGCGGAGGACGGCGGTAATCTTTTCGGGGTCACACAGAATGCCGTCTTTGCTTACGAGGTGGCCCAGTACTTCAATAGTCTTGGTGACAAAGTGGCACTTTTTCGTATTCAGCTGAAGGCCAGCAGCAGAGAGACACGTCAGAACTTCGTCTAGGCACTGCAAGTGTAGTTGGGAGGTTGAAGAAAATTTGACTATGTCGTCAAAGTAGCACAAACAAGACTTCCACTTAAGGCCCCGCAGAACAGTGTCCATCATTCGTTCGAAGGTTGCAGGTGCATTGCGGAGGCCAAAAGGCATGACGTTAAATTCGTACAGTCCATCAGGCGTTGCAAAAGCAGTTTTTTGCTTGTCGGCCTCGTGCATCGGAATTTGCCAATAACCCGAGCGTAAGTCATGACTGGAAAATTATTCCGCGCCTTGCAATGAATCTAAGGCGTCGTCAATGCGAGGTAAATGATATACGTCTTTTCGGGTTATATTGTTCAAGCCACAGTAATCAACACAAAATCACACTGAGCCATGTTTCTTGGGCACCAGAACGACGGGTGACGACCAAGGGCTAGCGGAGGGGCGGATGATATTTCGCTCGAGCATGTCGACAACGTGCATGTCTCGCGTTGGGCGCAAGAGACGCGATATGGTCGACGGCGGACAATAGAATTTCCATCGACGTGTATGCGATTACTAGCCGCTGAAGCCTGGCCCAAGAGAGGCCAGTGTACGTCGAAGGAAGATTTATGTTTCGACAAGGCCAGTAGTTGATGCGCTCGCTGTGGAGTCAGATCCGTATTGATTGCGTTGGGGAAAGCAGTAGCAGGAGCAGCATCTGCAGGTGGGCGTGGTTCTGCACCACCAGTACTCGAAGCCATCACCGAGACAGGCTGTGTGTCCACACCGAAAACCACGACAGCACCTTTGCAAAGCAAAGGTGCTTCTGTCCTTCCTCATCTCCTGTCAATTCCTTCATCCCTCCCCCGGTACAGGGTAGCTACCGGAGAAATCTCTGGTTAACCTCCCTGTCTTTCCTTTACCTTTTTTCTCTCTTTACAAAGCAAAATTAGCTCATTTTTGATGTTGAGTACTGCGAGAAGGGCCGTGCCGTTGGTGAATTGAACGATACTCGACGCTAGTCCAATTTCCTTGGATAGGAACGGGCTGATGGGGCGACTAGAACGTCGCCATTGTCCATTACGTCAGAAGCAATCACAGGAAGTTGCTCGTGGCCAGGTGGCATCACACAATCGGCTACGGTTCGCAGATGGTGGCGGAACTGAGGCCCTTTGTCGGTGTCATGGGTCTCGCGCATGTGGACAAGGCGTTTTCGGCAAGAGATGAAAGCGGCAGCGGCAGAAAGAAAGACCAACCAAGAATGAGCTATTAAGCACAGGAAGTCAGCACTGCGAACGCAATATGGTGGCGGATACCATCAATAAAAACTCGAACGGTACACTGTGCCGGTGGCCGTATTGTAAGCTTATTCGCGCTACGTAAAGGAGTACCATGATAAGGTGTAGTAACCTTGCGTAAGCGAGATCACGAATCAGCATGAATAATAGAAACAGCGGCTCCCGTATCAACTAGTGCTCGAACAGGCACACCGTCAGCATTCACTAATAACAAATTGGCCGGGCTCTCAAGAGGTGGTTTTGTCCGAGCGATGCAGCTTTCCCTACAAAAACTGCACCATCTAGTTTTGGGTGACTAGCTCGAGTGGAGATGTTGAGTGTCGGAGAGGGGAAGGAGAGCGGCGGCATCCTGCACGGTAGTTTCGATGAGCGTCGGGTGGAGCGGGTAGGGAGAAGGAACGGGTTGAAGGGCGCCGCTGGTATGGGCTCGGAAAGAACACCAGATCCCTCTCGTAAGCATCGTAGCTGCGGCGTTCGTCCTGCTGGCGCTTTCGACAAAACCGTAAGACCTCAAATGCCACGATAATAACAGATTGGGCGGGACGAGCGCCAGGGGGCGTAAAATGCAGGTACAGGTGTATGGGGCGTAAAGACTGCTACGTCGTTCTGAGGAACCGGAACGGCACGCTGAGTGACGCAGGGTTGCATGGGAGCAACTTCGGCGTACGTGGCTGGCGGATTTAGCGCCGTCGGAAGGTCAGGGCGCACAGCGTAAACCAAGGAAGACAGCTCGTCTTTGATGATGTCTCGTAGCAAAGTGGACGTATAGTGAGCTTTAGGAACAGCAGAGCATGACAGGCCTTGTGCTTGAAGCTCTTCGCGGATCAGAGCCCAAATTAACGTGCGCGAAATGGCATCCGAAGAAGGTGGCATGTCACAGACGTCTGGCTGTAACCGGATGGCTTGTAGTGCATCCAGATGCTGGCAAGTCGCGATGACATTGTCCATGGTTCTTGGGTTTTAAATGTGGACCATTTCTTTAACTCACTTGTAGCGTGCGCCGTCCGTCCGCAACAGCTCGAGCACAGGTGTGCCCTCTCCCCCACTCCTCCTCTCCCACACCACGCTTGCAGCACATGTGCAGCGCGCGAAGCGTCGTAGTTGAGTCGCGCTCCGGCGCTGCAAGCACCGTAGCAACAGCAAGTGCTGGCGTGATAGCGCGCCCTCTCTCCACCCCGTCTCCCTCTAACGCGCGCGCTAGGAATATAAAGCGGGTTGGGGCGGGCTCCACTCGCCAACTCCTACGCTCTCTTCTGTTGCGTTCGTCGGCGGTCGCAGTTGATAAGCGATGGAAGCAAGACCTTCAGCTAGTACCTCGACGCAATCGAACATCAGCGCCGAAGCACCAGTTCAAAACATCGTACCATCGTCTTCGTCCAGGGCGGCAGAGGACAAGGCGGCGAGGCGGCGCGATGGCGACGCCGAACGCAAGCGTCGTAAGCGTGCTGCCGACGCCGAACTTCGTGAACGAGAAACCGAGGCCAGGCGTCAACGTCGACAAGCGGATCCCGAGCAGCGTGCATGAGAAGCCGCGGGCAGGCGTCAGCGTCGGGCCGCGGACCCTTCGAGTCGAGAAGGACACGCGGCTGCGACACGTCAGCGTCGGGCCGCAGACCCCGACGACGACGCTTGCTCGCGGCGGCGAGCAAGCGTCGTCGCGAGCTCAATATATATATATGTATATATATATATATATATTGAGCGCTAACTGTGCAGTTCGTCATCGTCTTCGTATATACCCGTCCTCATAATCATCATTTTATCGGGTTGGTGCTCGTTGGCTGTCTCGAGCTGTGTTTTAAATACATGAGCTCTGCCGTCGTCCCGGGCGTCGTCTTACAAGTGGTGGAGCGTGCGCTGATTTCCCCGTCCTCTTGCTCTACCGTTCACCCCTGGAGCTCCGTTTTGGTCGATGGTTATGCTCGCGGACACCAATCATGGTACAAACCTACGCATCCACTGCTGTCACCACCGCGGCTCCGCCAGCTGGGCCTATTTGATACGTCACCGCAACGCAACACGACCTCAGATATTTTCTGGCCGTCGCGGCGAAAACGTGAAAGACTGCCTTGACCAGCACGACAGGGTGAACGCTTGCAACCATTCGGACGAGGCACACAAGCTCAGCAATGTTGCCTTCTCCCTGAGGGAGGTCGCCCAATGTTGGTTTTTCAACCATGAACGCGACTTCCCGGATTGGTCAGCATTTACTGCGCAGCTGCTTCAGATATTTGGCACATCTGCTGGGCGCTCCGAAATAGGGAAACAGAAGCTCCCTACCCACATTTCGGGAGCCGAGCAATCTTATACCTCTTACACTGAAGACGTTCTGGGTCTCGGCCGTCGCGCTCAGAGTAACATGTACGAAGTGGAACGTATCCACCATATTCTGTAGGGCATCAACTCGGTTGCCTTTAGCGCCCTTGTTATTCTGAGCCCCACTTCAGCTAGTGACATCATCACGACATACCAAAACCTTGCTACTATCCGCTCCTTTCATCTTCCACGCGCCTCCTGCGACGCTCACCTTAAAGAAAACGACGAATTGCGATCGCTCTTCCGCCTATATTTATGTCCACTGGAGGACAAAAGCATCTCCCTTCGACCTCCAATTACACCTGTCTTGCTCTAGCTGATTCGAACTTGCGCCTGCAAATTTCATAACTTCATCGCCCCACCTAGTTTTCTGCCGTCCTCGACAGCGCTTGCTTTCTCTTGGTTAATTCTTAACTCTAATCATCCACCGATTATCCATCCTATGCATTACATGGCCTGCCCAGCTCCATTTTTCCTGTTAATGTCAACTAGAATTTTGGCTATCCCCGTTTGCTTTCTGATCCACACCGTTCTCTTCCTGTCTCTTAACGTTAGACCTAACATTTTGCGTTCCATCGCTCTTTGTGCGGTTGTTAACTTGTTCTCGAGCTTCCTTGTTAACCTCCAAGTTTCTGCCCCATATGTTAGCACCGATAGAATGCAATGATTGTACACTTTTCTTTTCAATGGCAGTGGTAAGCTTCCAGTCAGGATTTGGCCATGCCTGCCATATGCACTCCAACGGAATTATATTCTTCTGCAAATTTCGTACTCATGATCAGGGTGCCCTGTGAGTAACTGACCTAAATAAACGTACTCCTTTAGAGACTCTAGAGTCTGATTAGCGATCCTGAAATCTTGTTCCCCTATCAGGCTATAGAACATCATCTTTGTATTCTGTATAATATTATTCAACGCCACTCTTACACATTCTCGGTTAATCATTGATTGTTAGTTTCTGTTAAGCGTAGATGGCGTCATCCTCGTCGGGGCGAAGTGCGTTTCACAAGTCAAGGACGGCTATACGCGTGAAAATGCACGTGTGACCAGGCTATAACTACTCCCATAGCAATAGCTTGTTCGCTGCGTCTTTGCGCTAGAAAACTTAAATACGCGCAAAAACGCGTAAGGCGTTTTTTTTTTCGAAGCTTTCGTCGCCCTGCTCGCTCATACGAGAGGGTTGCATTTCCTGCGGCAAGTGCATGGGCCGCTGTGTCTTCCGCTGTATGCGAGCGTGCAGCCGTCATTTGCCTTTACGTCAACAGATTCAAAATTGTACAGAATATTTCACCACACAGCACAGATATGGCATGTGTACGCATTTTAAGTAGTGCGTGCAACTCATTTCTGCTTCACTTACGCCGGTGCAAACAGGAAGCGGCCTTGTACCTCACAGGATCTCGACTGATTGGTGTACTAGTGATGCAGGAATGAACTCCGGTATTGTTCAGTGCATAGGGCACATAATCAATTTCTCAGGACGCGTGAACTCCGGCGAGAACTGTCAGCGCCTGCAACAAGAGTTTACTTACGCTCTACTGCGCACAGCAGTAATTCATGCTTGTCGGCTGTCTGTTTGTGCATTCTATTGCGAGTCGGTGGAATTTCACTGCTGTCATCAACCCCTTCGTGTGTACATTGCTGGTTTGGGATTCCACAACAAAACAGCAACTACCAGCCTTCCGTAATTGCTGGTTTGGGATTCAACAACACAACAGTAATTACCAGCCTTCCGTAGGGGCGCAATCGCAAACAAGAGACTTTTCTCGCGCAGACTAAGCCTACGTTCACACTTGGAAAGTGGCAAGCCGGCGGAAAGGCCAAAGCGGCCGGAAAAATTTTTCCGCGCCTGTCTAAGTTGTTAACATTTGTTTTGCTACCGCCGCGGCCGCCGCTGCCGTTTTCGTCCAGATCCATCTAGTCTGCGTACGTTTGCCGGCGTGGTGGCGCTCATTATCGCATTATTTCGAGCGGTATGTTCATTCTTTGATCCACGTACCGTCATCAAAAGTGATCGTTTTACGCAACTTCGCGTGTCATCTGCGACCTTCGGTAAGTTCCTCGTTGGCGTTCCGTAATTCTCCGCACACGGACGCGGTTACGCTGAGTCACAGGTTGCTGCCTAGGCGTGATAATATTTCTTTATTAGCTTTTATTTACAAGTTGTAATAACATTTCATCATTTCGTATTGTCGGCGCCTCCAGGACATCAAAGGGGCAACGGGAACACTACAGCTAAAACCCGGGCGGGCCCTTGTGTTGGGGCTCGCCAAAGCCTGCGCGTCCTACGTGAGACCTACGCTCCCAATCTATCGTCGCGACGAGAAAAGCACCCCTCGACTTCTGCAACATACCGTACACGTGCGAGGAAAATTATGGAGCGCCAACGAGGAATCTGCCTAACTATTGCCTGCCATGGAAGTGGAAGAAATGGCTTTTATACTTCTACCTACTTGTTTTCTAGAAATGGTGAATGAATAAACGGAAGACGCGGACACCTCGGAAACGGCGGTGGTGGGTTCGCCTGGCTTTGCAAAAGCGCGAGAAGTTGGGTCACGCCAAGGCTTCGTTGCCTCACCTCCGGTCGTGCGACGTTGAATACTATCGCGAGTATTGCTGACAGTAGGTTTTAGTGCCACTCTTGTCGTAGAGCAAGGGATGGTTCTTGATCGCGTCGATCAGCATTACAGCCTACACTTTTGGTGCCATGGTTTTGGTGCCCAGTGCCATTTTCGACCGGTTGTTTACATGCTAGTGTAGCTTCCAGTGAAGCAGAAGGACTTTCCTCCGCGTTTCCGCTTCGCCATAGCGAAAAAATCGGCCCGAAACCGATTTGGCTCGCAGCCTGTTTTTCTGCTTGTTTTGCCGCCTAGGCGAGATTTTGCCGCTTCCTATACAGCTTCGAGACCAAGTGTGAACGTAGCCTAAAATCCTGCGCGAGCGCGGCCTAACCGGCACCTGAAGGGAAGCGGCGGAAATGTATACCGGAGATTTCGACCACCTGGGGTCTTTAACGTGCAAAATAAATCTAAGTAAACGGGCGTCGAGCGTTTTCGCCATCATCTAAAATGCGGCTATCGCATTTGTTGCTTCATTTGTTGCGCATTTGTTGCTTCAGAATGCGGCCGCCACATTATCGCCCAAAACTTCACAGAGTGTGAAAGCCTTGACAACCACCGTGACAGTTTTTTCCATATGCAGACATGATTCGCTGTAAATTACCAACCCAAACGGAAGCGCCCAGGAATTAAATTGTGATAGTAGCACCGGTTTCATGAATTATGTCAGCGCGAAGCGATGAAAACAAAGGGATGGGTAAGTAGGGGGGGAGGGTTTGCGGTAAAAATTCAGGGGGGGGGGGTTGAACCCCCCAACCCACCCCCCCCCCCTGGCTACGCCACTGACCCCAGGTGGTCAAAATTAATCCAAAGCCCTGCACTACCAGCGTGCCTCGTAATCGGAACTGATTTTGGCACGTAACACCCCAGAAAAAGATCTATATAGAACCCCATGCCATCACAGTGACCCAAGATGTCTATTGTCTCGAGTCACTGGTTATCACCTCGTAGTCATGAGGGCGTCATGGTCGTTCCACTGTATTGACGCCCCAGTTAGTATCATATACAGGACTGCCGTCCGTCGTGCGCCTATACTCGCTTATACCCTAGGCGTCACAATGAGCAAAAGCATGGGCACAGACGTTTGGCCTTTGTGCTTAGCAGAAACTTTGAGCAATTTTGTAGTAGTCTGAATTTAACAGCACAGAAGACGACAGCGATTGGTGCAACAGCAACAAGTCCCTATAATTAGAAATATTTAGGCGTTCTTTCGTTATTTCATCTCGCGTGCAGAAGTTCAGTCTCGAAATCGTAGGCAAGACTAATTATCCGCCGATCAACTAATGAAGGCGAGCTCAAGCCACAAAAAATACAAGTAGTTAAACACATCAACTTGCAGCACAGCATTACTGGTACTATCTTTCACAACAGCGCACGCCCAATCCAATTATACAATAAACCTGCTCAACAAACTGCCTGATGACAAATCTGAGTTCTCCATAAATAAAGATGAGCTCACGGGCCATCCGAACCTGTCAGTTGTGGCCTCAGGACGATTGGCCGCAACAGCACGTTCCATCGCTTACCCGCGTCAACCAGAGTGGCGCAGATAGACATGACTGCGTTCGTAAAACTGCTACCCCCTGTAGTAGAAATTTGTTCTTACGTAGGCAGCTGCGATGACCATTTAAGTTCGATGAATCGGATCACGACTACTTTTGCCGCATGAATTGGAGTTCGCATATCTGCTACCCCTACATAGATTCTTTTTGTCGAGTACAGCGCTAGCATTTGCAGTGGTGGGCATCAGAAGCGTGCTGCTCTTACAAAGTTTTTAGCTTTGTGAATACGCTTTTTTCTTACGCAATTTTTCTTAGGCCAAATTTTGTTCGGAAGCTTGCTTTGACCCCATAAGAGCAAACCTGCTGCTGCTAATTTACGGATTTACGGTATTACGCATAAATCTCAGGCATAAGGTTTCCCCTTTCAACGACGAAAAATATGTTGAAATCAGCCAGGCGTCCAATAAAACAGACGTATGGTTTTGATATGTCGTTGGTAATGCAGCTCAGAACCTCCACGTCTACAACACAGAGAAAAATCCTCAAGGCACTCACTCATATCTGCGAGTCATACAGTTTAGCAACCCTATTATCAACTAAGGCCCACATACTGTTTCAGATCCCAGTGAAACAAATAAATAAAACAGGATGACAGTGCGCTAGATGACCTCAAGCAGGAATTATAAAAATTAATGAAGATTTACTCGTTTTGAACGCAAATCACGTTCCAGGTTTGAAGGGTACTGCTTTTGGCCAGTTGGTAACCATACATGATAATTGTTATTTGGGCACCACTTGAAACCAAGAATAGAAATGACAGACACATGTTTGCCCTTTCTAGTCCTCCTTTCAACAGGTGCACAAATAAAATTTATCTTTTGCAGGTTTGGTTACGTTACCGAAACAATCATGGAAAATCGCCATTCGTGCATTTTACAACTAAAGTACTGCAGCTTATGGAACTGAGACAGATACGCGAATAGTCACGGATAGAACCAACGTGGCGAATACATTGAATATTGGGAAGGCCTGAATCACCCCCGCGAAAACACTCTATCTTTCTCGATTTCACGTTTTGGGAGTACTGAGAATGCAAGGCTGATGAACGTGATGCACAAGGAACTTCTAGAGAACTAGAAGGAATGGTTCTAATCAGGCTAACCAACTGTACTTGGATGGATCAAGTCAGGACAAGAAAGGTGGAAGACTTGGAGCTCAATGTTAAACTGGCAATACATGGTTATACGAGTCATATCTGGGGGGAATTTTCGCAAGATTGCCCTTTGATGGGATGGACATCGATGGCTGCGTCCAACGAACGCTGTCCAGATAAAACGATATCGGCTGCACAAAAGTTAGCAATGACAGCAACGAAAATAGAGGAAAGGACGCAAATCTTGCATGAGTTTATGCAAATACATGGGTTATTTCTAACATGTCCTGTGTTAACAGCCTGAAAAGAAATCACAGCATAAATTAATGGTTTCTCCGTTTCTTGCACGTCAGACATCCAACCATGAAATAGATGGTATTGTTCAATTTAGAAGACACGCAAAGGGTAGAAACGTTTTGAAAGGGGAAATACAAAAACAGCAATTCCTTGAACACCCAATGCACACTGCAATTTACGAGTTCGCTCCCACTAAGAATGAAGACATCTGAACAGTGTTGGTACACGACTGCGTAACTCTAACTTCAACATGTGTGAGAAACACACAACTGTTCTTCCTGCAGAACTTTAGTCCATTGGCAGTTGTGGGAGGGAGATCATCGCAAGCTTCTACAAGACACAGTACGTAGCAGTTTAACGCAAATATGTATTTTACCGCCAGATGTTGACAAGCGGCGAAATACTTGCAAATCACCGCAAAAAGTACAAGATTTGAGTTCGAACCCTTCACTGAGCCATTGGCACCTTTCCCAGAGGACAAAAATCACGCGAGTCTTTGTAATCATTGGCATAGACTTCGCAGGACACTTATACTCTTAAGCAAAATCAGATCTACGGAAAGGGTACATAGCAATTTTTTCTTGCCCGATAACACCTGAAATTCATCTTGAAGTGGTTGTGACGTCGAGTACAATGAACTTTCAAGATGCGGTGCGAATACTTACAACACGACGTGGAATCTGTAAAATCGTTTATATCAGACAATTGGCTCACCTTCAAGAGACATTCCAAATATATGCAGACAATCCGAAAATTCACATAAGACATGTGTCGGCAGTATTTCCGTTATAACCAGATAAACCTGAAGGTAATGGCGATGAGACCACCATGGTGCGAAAAAGATGTACCTACGTTGCTCCCTAAGGTTGTGCAATGAAACACAGCCGTAAATCCAAACAGTGGTACGGTACTACCGTGCGGCAGCAGTGGTGGCAACAGTGGTGAGACAAACGCCATCCATTGTCAAAATGCCACATATTGCGACAAGTGCCTCACCCAAAGAAAGCACACAAAGCGCATTTATGAATGCATCAGTGGTTGCTCGTTCATATTTTTTAGGAACACAGTAAAAACATCCAGTGTATAAGAAGATAAATTTCTGCTACAGACCTCTCTTTTATCACACCTACATTGTTATGTAGGTGTAGCGTAACGTATGTGTGACATAGGGATACGTTGCACAATTTATCTTATTTGTTGTTACGGTGCATGGAAGGAAGGTCACACGAACTAGAGAAAGGGAGAGACTGGCCGTTGCCTGATCGCTATATACATCGCTTGTAAATATACATTATGCCACAATTGCTGGCCTGCTTTATTGCCGCAACATCTTGGGGGAGCTGCGGGGTACACTCACGGAACTTCGCAGGGGACGTCATCTACCTGCCGTCACAATGGCAGATCAACCGACACAACCGACACCGCCTCAGCAGCCCGTGCCAACGGTTATCCTCACTCATCCATGGGACCTGAGCACAATTTGTGGCACGGATTACGCTGACGTCGAGGACTGGCTTGCGATGCAAGAGCGAGTGTGCGACGACAACAGGTAAGACGAATATTGATAGCAAACCTGACATTTTATCTGAGAGGAAGTACGAAGCAATGGTACGATACACGTGAAGCTGATCTAATGAGCTTAGATGTCTGCAAAGCAAAAAATGCGAGACCTGTTTGGCAGACCTGTTGGTCGTCATTTGGAAGCAAAAAAAAAAAGAACTTGCGTGCCACGCTCAGACGTCCACAGAATCCGATGTCGTGTACTTACAGGATGTGCTGGCCCTCTGTCGCAAGACAGATAAAAACGTGACCGAGGTAGACAAGATTGGTCGCATACTAAAAGGTACTGCAGACAAAGCCTTCAGTCTTATCCCGACACTTGTGCCAGTAGTTCTTGCAGACACTGCAATGACTTCGGTAGCCTACACCATATGCTCTAGCGTTGCCCCTCGTTGCCAGGCACGGAACAAATCAAAGAAGGCAAGTGGCTCCCGCTATCAAGAACCCCGATGCCGGAGCGCAACTATGGGCTGTCCAAAGGGCCCACGATGCAGCAAAGGGGCATCGCCTCACTGTCCCAACGTGGGAGCGGCCCGCTGTGCGCTGAATCGCGTACCTCAGGACTTTCATTAAAGTTTTATATTCATTCATCCATCCTGATGTGTAAGCATTTTGCCACTGTGTAAAAGAGTGTCGGCGCTTCGAGCAAGTGAAGGGTCGCCGTGTCGATCAGACTTTCGACAGATTGCCCACTACCGCCGCGACATCTTCATGCGAAAACCCGCCATGGTTGGTTCAGCCGACTGGACCGGAAAATATAACGCGCATCCTTAGCCGTGAGCTTGAGATCATGGCTCCGGCTCCAGTTCGTTCCGACTGTCGGGAAAGCGTCCCCTCTATCTCGCCTATACATGTTGTCGTTTGGGGGGAAATAGCAAGTTCGCGCATTTCATCTCACTGCTACACCTACAAGATTTCCTCCACTTCATCGTAACCCAGCTGACTGGCGCACAGCAGATGATATGCCATTCTGTTTTCATTGTTCCGGTATTGGAGACATCGCCCGTCATTGCCGCAGCCGCTGGTCGTCGCCTCCTCGGTAGTCATCTCCGTGTCACTACCGCCAAGTGCGAGACAATCTCACTTTCTCGTTCTACACGCCGACTGGTAACATCAACGCCGACAGTGCTGCACCAAGATCCAGCCGCTCCCCGTCTCCGAAATGTCGTCGGTCCCGTTCGCCTCTCATTCACCACTCTTCGTTTTCATCTGCAACAGCTCACTTCACTTCGGAAAACTAGGCGGTGCAGCTCACGGAGTTGAAGCTGCAACTCCGACCCGGCCCATAAATCATCTGTTGACCCTGCCTACACGTGGAAACCAACTGGACATTAAAGTTGATGGTGTTTCTGTTACATCTCTCGTTGACACAGGAGCGCAGCTTTCAGTCATGAGCGCTGCTCTCCACCGAAGGCAAAAAAGTCCCAGTTTTGCCCGAAAGGCGAAGCATCAATTGTGATAACAAATTAGTAGAGAGCTATATGGAGTAAGGATAGTAGTTTTATTGGCTGGATAAACTTCGACACATTCACTTACTAACTGAATTAACAGGCATGGTGTCGGAATGCACAAGCAAAAAACAATAGATCATACTCGATGACCGCAGACAACCACTGTCACAACGCTGGCGTGAGCAAGTGCGACAGCAGCAGCGAACGAAGGTTCGTGTGGTCTATTGCTTCAACGGAAACTGAGCGACGAAAGCACAGCGCATAGAAATGTAAAAGCCGTGTAAAAATTGCTTTCAAGATACGCTGCGCGCGACAGCCGAAGCCACGCAATGTACAAGTACGCAGTTACTGGGAGACTAGAAGCCGCACCCCCTCCTGCTGATGTTTTAAATGTGCGGCCTTGCTTTGTGCCCTCATCGCTCAGAAGGATGTGGGATACAAAGGGAAAAGTAAAAAGGAGCAACCAGATCATTGAGATTTTCTTGTAGCACTTACAAATGTCCAATTTCGTGTGCTGTGGTGATATGAGTATATTCTGCGTTGTGGGCATTTGAAACAATCATAACTTTCCCAATGCCACAGGCTCCGTCTCTCATAGCGATTCCTTTAAGGGGGGAAAATGAGCATTATGGCTAAACATGATGTGTATGCAGCTTTTAGAGAACTATGGAAATGTTGCGCAAATAATCACGCTCACAGGATGTTTGTGCGAATACATGCATTTCATAACACTCACAAATCGGGAGCGGACTGATAAATGTAGTAGTATGCAAGGCACCAAAGTTAAGAAAATTGCTCGTAAGAGATCATCGTAGTGATTAGAATTACATGGCGTAAGCTAGAGCAGATGTCACCTTAGCTTAGTTTTTCAAATATTACTAGCGAAAACAAACCCGTCCTAATCGTAGGTGATATAAACGGCGCTGTATGTGCTCATACAGACAGTTTTACGAGCTTTAGGTTTGATCACTTGATAACTTCTACAACTAGGATTCCCACTCAAAGAAGCAGCTCCCTCTTACACCATGCCCTCACTAATACTTGTGCCTTCACCAGATTCTAGTGTAATTGACAGAGCTATATCATATCATTACCCTGTATTCGTCACTTTCAAATCTAAGCTTACTAGGTCAGATGCCTGTTATTTTACGTGTTGTCTTGATAAGCTAATTTTTGTTGGTGAAATTGACAAAATCTACTGGTCAATGATAGCTACCAAACAAAATCCAGAGCAAGGACTTCAGTTATTTTTTTCTTCATTTTGAAAAGCTGTTCATGCTAACATTGCAACTGTGAAGCGCAAAAAGAAATTTAAATTTCTTCGCAATAAGCGGTTCATAAATGGGCGACTTGTGAGCATCAGAAAAAAAGAAACATGTTAGAGAAGACTAATAAACAGCATTTCAATGTTTATGTAGCGTTACGCTTTAAAAAATATTGAAACAGGTTGAGTAATTTACGGAAAAATTCAATAAGGCAATATTACAAAAATAACTTCATGAAAAACAACTTTAATAAAAAACTATGCCACATAATGAACTAGTTTTTGAATGCACTGTATTTTGGCGATTCCACTGAAAAGAAAATATTTTAAAATATTTAGCTATCACTGACCCACTCAGCCTTGCCCATGTGTTCAGTAATCACTTTTATAAAATTATCATACGACTCATGTTTGTTCTTTCATTCGTGCCGAGGCGACCAGTCATTCTTTCGGATTTCTGTAACCTCTGAAGTCCTTACTAAGATTTTCATCTTAAAGAACAAAAGTGCTGGCATTACTGAAATTTTCACATTCCATTCAAAGTTTGTTGCTCCAACTATTTGTGATGCTCTCAGTAATTTAATTATTCGTAGGTTGAAAACTGGTATATTCTCTAGATATCTAAAAAAGCTAAGGTTAATTCCTGATCCCAAAAACGGTGACAAAGCTCAAGTCGTTAACTATCTTCTTATATGTATCTTATCGTCAATTAGTAAAGTTTTGAAAAATTATCAGTTTACCGTATTAACAGTTACCTTAACAAATTTAGCTTGCTAAATCCTTGTCATTTGGGTTCTCGCTCAGGAGTCTCGACTAAAGAACTGATAATATTAGACATTCGCATCATCCTCGCATGCTTTGTTGGCTCCGCCTTTTTTTTTAGACTTTACTAAAGCCTTTGAAACACTATGGTGTTGGGCTGCTGAGCACGAGGTCGGGGGATCGAATCCCGGCCATGGCGGCCGCATTTCGATGGGGGAGAAATTCGAAAACACCCGTGTATTTAGATTTAGGTGCACGTTAAAGAACCCCAGGTGGTCCAGATTTACGGATTCCCCCACTACTGCGTGCCTCATAATCAGCTCGCGGTTGTGGCACGCAAAACCCCATTTTTTAATTTAAATACAAAAAACCATGATGTATTGTTTACTGCAGTCTATTGGAATTTCCGGTCCAGCACCTAATATTTTAAAACGTTATCTATTTAATTCTGAATTCACACTGTACAAGGGTGGGGCTTTCTCTGCAAGCAAGATTATACCAAGGAGGGCTCAGGGCTCCATTTTCGGTTCACTATTATTTTGAAATTATTAGAATAATTTACCCGACTGCCATAGTTATACACTGTCTATATTACACAAACAAGATACGACTATTGCCCTCTCAGATAAATCATTTCGCTGATTTGGAACTAAACAGTGTCCGGTCTGAAAACTGGTGTAACGCCAATTTTCTAATAATAAACACTTTCATGTAACACGTATTGATCAACAGAAAGCTGTATCGGGAGTTTGTCACGTTCGTCTATAATCTTCTCATTGACACTTTTCATCCAACTATAATAGTTGAGAAGTTGAATAATTAGTTAGGACCTAATGTCTACTTAGACGGAATGCAAAAAATAATCTGAGTATCTCCAAGCGACGGCAAACAACATTACCTTGGTTCTGTCTAGGTAAGTGGCAGTTGGATATTTTTTCAGTTTCCATAAAGTTAAATGAAACACCCTGTATATATGCAGGGTGTCTCAGCTAAATGTAGCCAATGTTTTAAAACGACGGAGCGTGCTAGGTGGCTCAAACCCACTCAGTGGTTCTGACGATTGCGTTTCCTAGTCTAGCGGTATTTTTTTCGTTTCGAAAAGTCAAATAATTAGTATAAACTAATTACGTAACTTTATAATATGGGATTACAAAGAAAGTTCCAATTCGAAAGTTGTAGATCACATTTAAAAATTACCTACTGAAGGGTTTGCAACTAAGTGCCATTGATGGAGCTTCTCCTAATTGCTTTTGATGAAAGCCTGCGAAATACAAAAACAACCACGTGATTGCGCCAGTATTTCAGTGCTCCTAGGCAACTGATCAGTAAAGTACGTTGTTTGCATGCTTTTTTCGAGACTCACTCGCGTGCCTTACCGTGATCGGGCGCACATAGCGAGCGGCGGTGATGAAGGTGTCTCGCGCTTCGACGTGACGAGGCATAAACATCTCATTCGCTGCACTTGTGGAATGAAGCACCGAAAACACAAGGCAAGAAGAAAGAAAAGAGAAAAGAAAGAAGCTCGGGCTTATGTAAATGATGACCGCAGAATTGCTTAATCGGGAACGAAAATGCTGTTGTCATGTTCTTCTATTCATTCGTGATCATATCTTACCAACGAGAGTTGTTGGCGTGTACTCTGCGGTCACCTGAAACGACAAGCCCGTCGCGGAACTGCTGTACAGATATGTGGATTTTGTTTCTTGATCGATCGTCTGGGAGCGCTGAAATAGTGGTGCTATCACGTGGTTGTTGTTGTATTTCGCGGGCTTTCTTTAAAGGCAATTACAAGAAGCACCAGCAATGGTACTTACATATAAACACTTCAGTCAGCCATTTTTAAATATGATGTACAACTTTCGTATTGACACTTTCTTGGTAAAGCCAATATTGAAAAAGTTTGGCAATTAGCCTGTACAAATAATTGTCTTTGCGCAACGAAAAAAAACCGCAGACTTGGACATGCTATTCGTGGCACCACTGAGTTGGTGTGAGCCCCCTAACATGCTCCGTCGTTTTTTTCAAACATTGGCTACTATTAGCTGAGACACCCTGCATATATATATATATTGATCAAAGCGGGACAGGATTTATAAACAGGGACTTTTGTCAGAGATGGCCAAGATGGATGAACACGCGCAGCGTCCCCCGGCGATCATCGTCTTCTTCCTTAATGCAAGGAGGTGGCCCGTAACATATAACCGCCTTGGCAGGCTGAGCACCGTCTCAGCGCAGACTAATTACACGAAGAGGCGACGGCAAAGTACGGCCTTAGTCGGGATACATGCACGACGTCACGAGATGGCAAGGTGGATGGTGAATAACTGTTCAGTGGGGTTCACTAAGTTGCCGTAGTAAAGTCCGGTGTATCGCGATAAAAACGTTTCCGAGATACCGACGCGACGAGAAACAGTCCAGAGAAGCACAAGAGATCTCAGAGAAAAGCAGAGGTGCCGGTGGCTGCGGTCATAACGTTCTTTTTGGCAGAATTGCGAGTCGGATAGTCGCTCATGAGCGATCTGACGTGCCAGATGAGCTCGCGCGGCAGCATCGCAGGTATACTCCGTGGTATGCTGTACAACAGCAGGTAGTAGCGTGTCAAAAGGCAATGCAGGGTGGTGCCCATACAGGCGGTAAAATGGCGAAAAACCGGCGGAGTCGTGACGGGAGGAGTTGTACGCGAACGTGGCGTATGGCAAAGCGCTGTCCCAGTCCCGATGATTGTCAGACACGTAGATCGACAGCATATCGGTTAAGGTGCGGTTCAGCCTTTCGGTGAGTCCGTTGGTCTGCGGGTGCTGCGCAGTAGTAAGCTTGTGCTCCACAGAACAGGAACGAAGGAGGTCATCGACAACTTTCGACAAGAAGTAGCGGCCTCGGTCTGTGAGCAGTTGCCTAGGGGCACCGTGAGAAAGGATGACGTCATGAAGGAACAACTCGGCGACGTCATTGGCGCAACTAGTCGGCAAAACTCGCGTGATGGCAAAACGCGTAGCGTAGTCGGTCGCACCTGCGATCCACTTGTTCCCTGAAGCAGACGTAGGAAATGGACGGAGGAGGTCCAGACCGACGCGGTATAATGGTTCCTCGGGTGTGTCAATAGAATGCAGGCCTGCAGGCAACCCTGAGGGCCGTTTACGTCGCTGACAAAGGTCACACGCAGCAACGTAGCGTCCAACAGATGGGTACAGACCAGGCTAGAAAAGCCAATGCCGCACGCGATCGTATGCGCGGGATACGCCGAGATGGCCAGCGGTCGGAGCATCGTGGAGTTCTTTGAGAACAGTAGCACGAAGATGCTTGGGGAGAACAAGCAGAAGCGCTGGGCCGTCGGGAGTGGTACTACGACGGTAAAGAATATCGTCTTGAAGCTCAAACAGACAAAGCGATGGGTCGGGCTGACGAGAATGAAGGCAGCCAAATATAGATCGTAACGTGTCGTCACTTTGCTGTTCAGCGCGCATGTCGGCCAGGTCTGCAATAGCCATGACGAAGTCACCGGTATCACGTTCGGCGGTGTCGGGAGGGTTGACAAGGGGGCGTGATAAACAGTCAGCATCTATGTGCCTCCGGCCAGATTTGTAGAGCACGTCAAAGGTGTACTCCTGTAGTCGTGACGCCCCGCGCCCAAGATTTCCTGTAGGATCATTCAGCGACGAGAGCCAGCAAAGGGCATGGTGGTTCCTGACAACGGAAAACGTTCGGCCGTACAAATGAGGGCGGACTTTTGCCACAGCCCACACCAAAGCGAGGCATTCGCGCTCAGTTATCGAATAATGCCGCTCCGACGACGGGATAAGGCGGCTGGCGTAGGCAATGACACGGTCCTTGTCGTTCTGGCGCTGGGCGAATACTGCACCTATGCCATGGCCACTAGCGTCGATGCGAACTACTGTAGGGGCTGACGGGTCATAATGCGCCAAAATGGGCAGGGGAGTCAGTAAACTGACCAAGGTAGTGAATGCGGCAGCTTGTGCACGACCCCAAGAAAAAGAGATGTCCTTCTTGAATAGGTCAGTAAACGGCTGGGCAATGTCGGCAATATTCCTGACAAAGCGGCGGAAGTAGGAACACAAGCCGACAAAGCTCCGTACATAGCTAACTGAGCGAGAAACAGGAAAGTCTCGGACGGCACGCACCTTGTCGAGGTCAGGTTGGACACCGCTAGCACTAACAATGTGACCGTGAACGGTGATATGACGCGGAGCGAAACAGCACTTGGAGGAGTTAAGTTGCAGGCCAGTTAAGAATGGCCGACAGGCGGACTAGGTGGTTTTTAAAGTAGGCGAAAAGAAAATTACGTCATCTAGTAGCATAAACACGTAGACCCCTTACTTATAGCCCCGAAGGAGAGAACCCATCATTCTCTCGAAGGTTGCGGGAGGATTAAACAATCCAGAAGGCATAACCTTGAATTGGTAAAGACCATCTGGCGTGATGAACGCAGTCTTTTCGCGGTCCATGGCATCAACGGTAATCTACCAGTATCCGGAGCGTAGATCGATGCAAGAAAAGTACGTGGCGCCGTGGAGGCAGTCCAAGACTTCATCGATTCGGGGCAGGGGGTAGACGTACTTGCGTGTGAGGTTGTTCAAGTGTCGGTAGTCAACACAAAAGCGTCAGCTGCCGTCTTTCGTTTTTACTAGAACCACAGGGGACGCCCATGGACTGGAAGAACGTTCGATAACGCCTTTCGTGAGCATTTTGTCAACTTCGCCTTGGATCACACGACGTTCGGCGAGGGAGACACCATAGGGACGGCAGCGGATAGGGCTCGCGTTCCCCGTGTCGATGCGATGTTGGACAACAGACGTTTGGCTCAGAGAACGATCGTCGAAGTCGAAAATGCCATGGTAAGACTCCAGGAGGCAGCGAAGGTCAGTAACTTGATCAGAAGGAAGGCCAGCAGGGATCATTCTGACAAAGACATCGCGCGGCGAACTGCTTGTGGTGCAAATGAAGGTCGAACTGGATGGACTGGTGGGATCGAACTCGCAAATTTCTCAGTCTCCGGTAGCAGTGATGGTGGCGAGTGACATGCCTGCCGGAATCAGTTGAGGAGAGGCGCTGAAGTTTAAAATAGGAATGGTGATGCGGTTGCCGGTGACAGTCACGAGGGTGTTAGGCACAGCGACGTTCTTGGCGAGCAGAACGTCTGTTACCGGGTATAGCACGTAACTGCCATCAGCGACAGGAGGACTTGAGACCACGGCGATATACATGATGGCTTGCGGCGGCATGCGCACATGAGAGTGTACTATATCTAGATTGGGGGAGTGGGCCCAGCGGACGCCTGTGCAAGCGCCGAGGGTGAAGCAAAAAACGCGGAAAATCTGGCGGTGCTGCCGTCGCCTTCTGAACCTCCGGCCAATGAACGTTGGCTCCGGCTGTTTCGGCAGCGCTCAGTGGCTGACGCGAGCTCGCGGGCAGAGTAGATGTCATCTGCTCGATGCACCGTCGTTGGTGCGTCGTTTGCGTTTTTTCCGCCGCTCTTTTTACATTTTATTTACAATAGATCGATGAGGAATAATCTCAGTGTTACCGCCACCGAGTATCCGTCTGTCAAAGCTCCATGTAGCTGCGGTAGTGTCTCCGACGCGACAAACGCCCGGCTGGCGAGTGGGGCAGCTCATTCGAAAGAAAGTAACGGTGGCGCCACCTAGATTTTCAATAAAAATGCCTCAGCGCAGAGCCCTCGCTGGACTCACTCCCCCAATCTAGTACACTCTACGCACATAGTCGAGAGAGCAGAGACGGGTCGAAGGCGTGGTTTGTGCATCGGCTCGGTCAGGTAGTTCGAGCTGGAGGAGGCCAGATGCACGGTCAGTTAGGGCAGAATAAGTTGCGAGAAAATCCAGACCACGTATAACGTCGTACGGATATTGCTCACGAACAGCAATAAAACAGTAGTTGGGTGACTGGCGATTGTGACGTGGGCGGTGCACATACCAAGGATGGTGCGAGTTCCTCCATCGACCACTCTTACAACGTGGGAAACAGCAGGCGTGACCACCTTCTGGAGGCGACGGCGAAGACCAGAGCTCATGACAGAAATATAAGCCCCGGTGTCGACAAGTGCAGAAATGGTCACGCCATCAACGTCAACGTCCAACACACAGCGTCGAGTCGGCAGAGCAAGTAGAGGGCTTTGGCGCAGAGCCGTAGATGCAGCGTTACTTCCGGGCGCTGCATCGTTTAGTTTTCCGGAGTGAAGGAGCCACGGTTGCTCGGCGACGGCGCGCGGCGAGGTGGCAGGGAGCAGTAGGACGGACGGCGGCACGGTTGCGAACGCGACTGGTGACCTCTAGGTGACGGCGAGCGGCTGGACCATGTCGTGGCAGCGTGAGGATTGTAGGGGTGTGCCGCAGATGGTGGCTCAATTAAGGGCTGCGATCAAGGCGGCGAGCATGGCCAAAGGATGGAGTACGTTGCGGGAACGACCAGCGGTTGTGACAGTAGCGAGAAACGTGCCCGACACGGCGGCAGTTAAAGCAGATAGGCCGATCGTCTTCAGTTCGCCAATCAGCAGGGTTCCGAGATCGTGGAGCGAACCGTGGATACTGAGGGAATGATTTCGGGGCCCCGGAAGTGGATTTAGGGCTTACAACGGTGCGAGTAGCGTGAACCCCGAGATTCGCGAGTTGGTTTCGCACGATAGCTTAGACGAGTGAAACCGCTGGTGTGCTCGAGTCGCCAGCGTCAGAGCTAGTAAAGAGGCTAGCGGGAGCGTTTTTATAGATTTCGCGGCCGACAATCCTCGTCAATTCGGCCGAAGGTGGCGAAAGGTTAGATTGCGGCCGCTCTTCACACGAAGACGTTGCAGCAGTGTTGGGAAGCCGGCCGAATGGCCATTCAATACGGTGGCTCTTAGCCTGCTCGAAGCGCTGACACTCCTCGATCATGGCATCGACGGTATCACAATCTCTAAACATCACTCTTTTCAAATTAGCGGTAAATAAACGGAAAATCATAACGACGGCGAACAATGTAAAAGAATTTTCGCAGCTTGCACTGGAGTTCCTATGCTAAAGAGACAGCGGAGCTGATGGGCACCTAGCTAGTCGAGGCTTTTTGGCTAGGTTAAGCACGACCAAGTCATCCCGAGCATTTTCGAAATTTATTGATTATTGATTGATATTCGATTAGCAATTGACTGCCTATCCATTGGCTATCGCAAGCTATTGTCCACCTATTTTGACTAGACGAAGCAGTATCAAGTCATCCCCAGCATTTTCAGGAATTGATATCTGTCTAAGCGTAAGTAGTCCCAATCATGCTTACGTAGACTTAGCCAGGCTAAGATTCGCTAGTTCACAGGGGTATGTTCCATTGCACTTGGGCCGTTTATTGTTTTATTATTTAATAAACGTCTTTCTCTCCTCTCTCTCCCTCTCTCAGCACTGCCGCCAGGATCGGCGCACATTTTCTGTTCGCATGTTACAGACTAACGCTCGGCTTAAACAGCTCCGCTGTTAAAAGCTATGGTTTTCAATGATAATTCCGGTACGACGAAACAGTACTCATTCTGCTATCCTGTAGCATGCAGAGAGTATCATGCCCTTTAACGCTCTTTTGGTGACTGATCAGCTAAGCAGATAGAGCAACCGTGCTCTGGGTGCCCCATATGACGAGTTTTCATCTTTGCGCATCAAACCTTCGTAGTGGAAAGCGTGCGCCTTACTTAGAAACACGGCACTTCTTTCTTTTGCTTCCTTTTCCATCTGATCATATGTTTTCACTGGCGGTTTCGCAATAAATTTATTTATTTCTAGTCCGTGGCAGCTCGATTAACGGCCCATGAGACAATACTCCTCATAGCTGTATTATTTTGCTGATTGCCTCGTGGGATAGCTCTTTCCGTTACTTATGACTACGAGTCATTTCTTGTAGTAATACGGGCTGAATAGAAATATGGTGGGGACACGGCGAATTCTGAAGGAGATTGCAACAGCTCTCCGTGTTCCCAAGGAATGTGTTTTAAGGAAGAGGACATTTCTGTTGAACAGAATAACACCTCGAGTTCAATACCACATTGAATAATTGATGTCATAGGGGACACAGTTACATCAGATCATTAAAATATAAAAAACAATTAGAGAGCACCGAAGTATTTCTCACGAGCTGTGTATGCCAAAACATTATTGTCAATTTAAAAAAAAGCTGACCCCTTCGAATTTTGGATGCGAGTAATATACCATAGCGGTACGTTCTGCTCGAGCCTGCAAGCAGCACCAACCTGCGGTGCCAACACCGCATGCCACTGACGTGTTGCCCGACAACAGACTGGGCAACCAGGAGCGTCGCCAAGGCCGGTAGGCTTGTGCAGCACCTAAGCCCAGTGGGAGTGAGAGAGAGAGAGAGACGGACCTCACGCCGGCTTTCGAGAGCGAGGGAGACGTGGCGAAGTGGCGATGCCCTCTCCACTATCGCAACAGCTGACGCGCTAACCCAGCAGCAGGTGTGCCCTTTCGCCCACTCTGCTTCTTTGAGCCGCATTTGGTCCCTCGGCGTCACGACCAATGGGAACTCCGTCGACGCGCGCTCGTGACGTGGAGTTGCAGCCAATGGTAATGGGAGTTTAGGTGCCATTTTGCTGGTACAGATGACCGACGCCGGCTATTTAGTTCAATGGGCCATTTGACGCTTTTGCATCAAAATTCCCACCTGGCTGTGCGACCAGCTACGTGTTTTTGTATCTTTCCTCAATCTTAGACAAAAAGAAATTATGTCTGAACCACTGTAGAAAACGGCCATACTTGTATCTTTCATTAAGGACAAAATGTGAAAATGCAAGTTCTCGAGACGAATTTCTAGAAAAAAATGTATTCCTCCATGAGGTACGCTAGTGTGAAACGCTGGAACTAGTGTTAAACACACAAAAAAGACTGAAGAATAAGAACGTGAATGATGTTAGACGGGAAAGCATAACATACCAGCAATCGGTGTCTTCTTATTTTTATTGTCTGTACTGACTAATCCTCGCCTGCAATGTAGAAGTCATCGAAGCGTAAACCAAACTGAATAGAAGAATAAATTAAACAAGGACTTAGAGTAATTGCGAGAGCCCACGCATTAGGGCTTGTGAAGATTGTTACGTAAAAAAGAGAGCCCACGGATTAGCGCGTGTGAAAATTGTTACGTAACATTAAGAAGTAAATATTTCAACTACACACAATAGGTAACGATGGAGTTAACGCGTTGCTTATAACTATTTACGCCGAATAAACCAAGACGCATATGCTGTACTGTGTAGTAGGGAAACTGCTAAAATCTTTCAGTACACTTCTGCTCTATTTGGGTACTTATATTATTTCTCAACTAATTAACAGAACACTTTGCTCAGAGCGTTTCTCAACTATTTAACACAACACTTAGCTCAGAGCGCAGCTGTGAGCAATATTATTTATAAATAAATAAATAAGCGCACTCATGGTACCATGCGTTAGGCAAAATTCTTTGGTAACATCCCAATTATCACATCTCCAAAGTCCTCAAAATGTGGCAGCGCATTAATTCCTTGGATATTATTATTGAAGGTAATTTGATTACCATTCTTTCTTCAGACGGGAGTGACATTAGTTACATTAGGTGCCGGCGATGCTCAAGATGCAGGCCAACAGGCGTGAGTTCGCGGGCACGCGAGGCTACATGTGAAAGCGTGATTGCGATTCAGCTCAATCGTTTTTACATTTGAGGCTCGAGCGTCAGAACTCAGCTTAGAAAAGCAACTCTGCCTTTTGTGGTTACTTACTAGCCTTCTTTAGAGCGAACAGTTTTGTTTGCCTCCATTACTCGTGTTCGTCGTTGCTGGTCGCACGATGGATTTGCGATACAGAAGCACCGATGAAAAGCATGCGTGTTCTACTGAAACTGGGTTACGGGGTGTGTTCGTCACCGAACGACAGCATCATAGGTCTTCGAGACGTACGTGCTAATTCGCGTTAGTTTCAAAGTGTGTGGACGTTATGATGCGGCGGTGGAGCAGTCGCAAAGAAAACGTGCAGTCGCCCGCGCATTCACTGGCTGGTTTAGTCGTTCGCTTGCTTGTTCGTTCAACTATTCGTACGGCCACTATGTCACTGAGACGCACTTGTTGTAGGACAGTAAGGCTCGCGCGTCCGTGCCCTCTGATAGCCTTTGAGCGTCATAGCTATGCGCGCCGCTAATTCAATTGGCACGGACGGCGCAGATTAGTTTTGTTACTGAGGGTTTGCTGGAAGCCATCATGTTGGCATTTGATCGTAGACGTGTTATTACAAACATTTGAAACAAGATCAAACGGGCTGGGGGGTGGAGCCGAGGCAG
>NC_051162.1:70357202-70411854 GCF_013339745.2 Dermacentor silvarum
CTTCCGTTCCGGGCGAAGATAGGGTTAACATTGTAGGCATGATCGATGCGATGTGAAGTGTGAGGTGGCGGTAAAATGTGTGACCGAGCAAATGATGCGTTGCTGTGATACAGTGTGTGAAAAAAGCATAATCTGGCGAATTTTCTGCGCATTGCGAGTGGCGGCATGTTGAGTGTTTGCTTCAAAGATGAAACGCTTTGAAATCGGGAGTAGAATTACATGATTAATCGCGCTGCTTTATTCTGGACTGCTTCGAGTAGATTGGTAAGGGCGATCTGGTAGGGATGCCAAATGACTGATGCATATTCCAGGGAGGGACGCACGAAGAAGTGTACGCTTGAAGCCTGGTGTCCCTGTCGGCCAGATGCAAGCGTCGCTTCAGAAAGCCAAGTTTGTTTTGCGCTTTAGTTGTGATATATTTTATATGGTCAGTCCATGTTAAGCTAGAATTATGTAGACACCGAGGTATTTAACCGATGTAACCGAGTTTACTATGCAATTGTTTATATATAAGTATTAGTTTGAGACTTTGGAACGGAAGTGAAGTTCAGGTGATTGGCCTTTTCTGTGTTAATTTGCATCTGCCATTTGCAGCACCATTCCGTTAGTTTATTAAGGTCAGATTGCAATGTTATAATGTTGTTAGGACTAGCCATATATCTCTCTGTAAATCACACAATCATCGGCAAAAAGGCGAACTGTTGAATTAATATTTAATACTATGTCATTAATACATATAATCATGTATCATTTAGCGCTTCATCTTGAAACAAGACCGGCGAGCGCACACTTCTTGTACGGAATTCTGCTGTACAAAAAGAGATGGACGCATTGTGAGTGAAGAACAGAAACGATGGATGGTTAGGCTGCTTGACTCTCGGCATGTTTGAATGAGCAAAGTTCCGAATTTGTCGCTGTGTGGTGTATGTTTGTGTGCTCGTCATGTGCCGTCATAGCGCGGGTATACTTGCGCGGAATGTGTTTCACTCGGCTACAAAACTTTGCACACTGCGGCATCGAACAGGCAGCAATACGTGTGCAAACTACGGGAAGGTGATTGAAGATGAGGGATATAGCACTGTGTGCACTGTCAAAACGAAAGAAAGAAAGAAAGAAAGAAAGAAAAAAAAAACGCCCTGTCCCGAGTTGGCATAATAATTCAACCTTTATTTCTTTTTTAACCCAACATGTAACACCATTTATTACATGAGCTTTATCCATGGGTAAAAGTAATGGCACAACTCATTATTTGTCCGTTCATTACATGCACCAGCCAGTCCAAATTGGCACTATACTAGAGCTTATTGACGCATCGCATTACACTCTAGCACGGCATTGCAACGCTCACCGGACTCTCGTCTGGTTGACTTCTCTGCCTTTCCTCTCCTTGCTTTCTCTATCTCTTTGTACACAATGTACTCCCCTGTGGCAGAGAAAGCAATCTCCTCTTACAGAGTTCAATTATTTGTCAAGCAATCATTTTACTCTTCCAACTACTACTGCATAAATGGGAAAACGAAACCGATTTTGTTTTGTTCTCCGCGCTCCCAGCACCAGGTGGAACCACGCGCGGCGCTTCCGATCTCGGGGGATGTAACAAGACGAGCGGTTGACGAAGCTGCATTGTGTAGCCAGCCGGCTTATATCGTTTTATGTTGTACAGTTTGTTAGTTTACCGTAAATGTGTCTTGATTTGTACTCAAGAGTGGAGCAAGGCCCTAGGGAACAGAGAATGACGCATCGGGAGCGAAGAACAGACGCGATGGATGGTTAGGCTGCTTGACTCTCGGCTGTACGACTGTCGGCATGTTAGCACTGGCAAAGTTCCGAATTTGTCGCGGTGTGGTGTACGCTTCTGCGCTCGTCAAGTGCCGTCATAGCGCGGGGATGTTTGAACGGAATGTGTCCCTTCGTCTACAAAACTCTGCACGCTGCGACATCGAAGAAGTCCTGTGTACGGGTGCACGTATGCGCTTGATACGGGATAGCCTGCCCTCAACGGATGTTCAACAGTGTGCGTACGCGTACGTATGAGGTAAGCCCGTTGTAATTCTATTTGTTCGGTTTGCATAGCGTAGCTGTTTAGATGATGCGTGGTAAGCTGGCATCGCGAACAGAACTATTTTTTTTATAAAAAGGCCAGTAAACAGCGTCATAGGGCAAAAAGGCACGTGAATGGAAAAAAGGATCACACATAATTTCACATCGATCTCCATGGTAGCGCGATCGAAATTTTTCGTGTGGCACGTATAACCTATTGCTCATGCGCGTTAAAAATTTAAAATAAGATTGCGTTCAGTTGCGCACATAATTTGTATTGACGCTTGTACTGGCACTATACGTGCGATAGTTGCCTCCTTGCTTGCATGCATTTTAATTGTAGTTACCAAAAAAAAGAAAAGAAAAATGTTGGCTCTGCTGTGTCTTTCCTTGGTGCAACTGCTTGTGGTGCAGCAAGACGTTTTGCTTCTAATGAATAAGAGTGCATTCAGTTGCGCACATAGTTTGTATTGACGCTTGTACTGGCACTATACGTGCGATAGTTGCCTCCTTGCTTGCATGCATTTTAATTGTAATTACCAAAAAAACAAAAAAAGAAAAGAAAAATGTTAGCTCTGCTGTGTCTTTCCTTGGTGCAACTGCTTGTGGTGCAGCAAGACGTTTTGCTTCTAATGAATAAGAGTGCATTCAGTTGCGCACATAATTTGTATTGACGCTTGTACTGGCACTATACGTGCGATAGTTGCCTCCTTGCTTGCATGCATTTTAATTGTAGTTACCAAAAAATTAAAAAAAGAAAAGAAAAATGTTAGCTCTGCTGTGTCTTTCCTTGGTGCAACTGCTTGTGGTGCAGCAAGACGTTTTTCTTCTAATGATGTCTGGGTAGTCCAAGCGTTCGTGTCGTGTAGCTAGCTGTAAGTATCAGTTTCAAAAAAATTGTGCATGCCAGAGAAGCAAATGCAATCAACATAGACTGTATTTTATAAATACTTCAGTTGAACTGCTTAAGCAGAAAGTAGATATGCATGAAAATCAGGTGATTGTGCTGATGCTTAGCAAGAACAAGGTAACATAACATTACTGATTCAATATTTTCTTTTACTGAAAAACTAGTTGCTGGTGTCCTTCTGGAGCTGAGAAGAGATCTGCTGCCTGCCATGAGGCCATGTCTCTCAAGTTACCACAATATTGTTGCCTTCAAAGTGAGTGGATTTGTTTCTCTCAGCATTTTACTACCAACCTGCATCATGGCGATCCACTTAGCTGTGTAGGTGATCACTGTTAGTGACATTGCAGTGCTGGTGGACAAGCACCCTTTGAATGTTACAACACGCAGCTGTGGCAATATGGGAAGGTGTTAATATACGGAGTGTCCCAACAATGATGCATAAATATTTTTTAAATAAAGATGCGACGTAGCTGGACAAAACCAAGTTATTATTACGTTTGCCATTGCTTGGAGATATTGAAAATATTCTTTGCATTCCGCCTAATTAGATCATTAGTCTTAATTAATCAACCTCTCAATTACTCTAATCAGATGAAAAGTGTAAATGAGGAAACTGTAGAACGCCATGAACAACTCCTGATACAGCATCCTGTTGTGTAAAAAGTGCTACATAAAAGTGTTCTTCCGAGCTGGAAAGAAGCTCGCGAATACACATAAAATTGCCGCACGAATGGCCGCTCCAGATTCTTTGCGTGTATTCGTGGCTTTCTTTCACACTCGTAAAAACTTTCATGTAGCACGTATTTCATGTCATTATAATATTTGAGAAGTTGATTAAATAATTTACACTTAATTATGCGATTAGGCAGAATGCAAAAAAGTGAGTATCTCCAGGTGATGACAAACGTTACCTTGGTTGTGTCCAGATACGTAGCATTTGCATATTTTCAAACCTTTGTGTGTAAATAGTTGGGACGCCCCATATAAGCCAGATTTGTTTCTCCATGTTAATATATTAATGACATTCGATTGTGGTCTAGCAGGCGAAAATACTAAACAGGAAGAAATAATTTTAACTTGCTCTTGGTAGGTTGTTGAAGCAAATCAACCAAGTTGTTACACATGAAATGCGGCATTTGTAGGTGTGTTCTGCAACACTGCAGCCCTAAATAACTTTTGAGTAAAGTGCTACTACTATAATTTCTCTAAAGCATGCAGCAAGGTTCAGCGTTCCAGGAGGCTGGCATCAAGAGAGATCTATTTATATGAATTTCATATGTGAAATGAGCTGTTTGGATGACTGTATAAACTTATGCTTTAATTCCAGTCTTGCATGAGGCAGACTTGGACGGGAAAATTGATTTCTTATGGGCGATGTGGTACAAATGCATGGAGTAATGCTTGTATGCATACACATTACATCCCTATTGCTTAGCCAAGTGGTGCCCCTGCGTGTTAAAATTACAGGGCTCAGATTGAAGAATGTCAACTTTTGTAAAATCAACTACACCTTTTAGGTTAAGAGATTACAATTATTGCATACCGTCATAGTGTGGTATATGGGCTGAATGTTTTTCAATTTGTCTAAAAGCCCTGCACACTGTGGTACCATGAAAATTTATTCTATGTAAAACAATCCGCCTTGTTACCGCCTTGTAACGAACTTTTCCGCTCATAGCTCACATCATTAGTCTTTGTCATTATTTTAACACTCATATATTTTACGCAATTCATAGCAACTTGTTTTAGGCCTCTTTGCAGCCACCTTTTATCTACCATTTGCTACCCACTGGCCGCTCCATCCATAATACATTCAGAACCCATCACCATAAGTCATGGCGCTCTTTGGCCATAGCTGGCCCTTGCGCCATTAAACACTACACATAATCAAAACAAGCCACGCTGCTTGCCGATTTATGCAAATATAAGGCAACTTTTCTAGGAATGTTTCTGGCCTTGTAATGTACTTCACGTTATATTCTGTAAGACTATAAAGCAGATTGTTCTTCTGTACATTTTCTGGAACTTTAAACTGCGGCGATCTAAACCACTTGGCAACAATGCTGTGATCGCTGCCGCGTGTGGAGCCGTGTTCAAACACACACGAGCAAACGCAGCTTTGCCTTGTTCAATTGTGTTGCGGGTACTTCGGAAGCGCTGCCTATGTAGTAAATAATCTTGGTGGCATGGAAGCACCATCTGCTTCTATGCATTGCTTTGTTTTCTTGTGGCATCACGTCACATTATAATCGTAATATCATTTTTTTTAGTTTTCTGAGAGTCTCGTATTGCCCCCCCCCTCATCATGCTGTAATTGTGGTTGCGTTATTTATGTGCAAATATTTATGTATAGATGACCACTGCTCCAAGTTCCATTTTATCGCAAAGTAAGCTACGAGTACCCAAGGAATTATGTATAGCAAAATACCAAAGTCAAACTGCCGAACACAATCAAGCAGACTCAGTGCACAGTCTCTCACCAGATTGCATTGGTCATGCAAAGGTGCACAGCATACCTCTTTATTGCTGAACAAGCTGTGAGAAAACAATATTTATGTAGCTTCAATTAAGTGCTATCAGCCATTAATTACTTCTGCCCTCGGCAATTGTGGACCATTATCACGGCTTTTCTTTTCTAACTCATTTTGCTTATTATAGAGAGATTACTGCCTGTGTTCATAAGAAATAAATCACATGGGCAATCAAATGCCAAGAATGTATAAACTTGGAACATTGATTGTGCAGTTTGATGGTTCAGAATAAGTAGAAATACAGCATAAAAACTTTTACTTGAACCAACACTAGAGCATACAGTAACCATACTTGCCCCTGTGCCAAGTAGATTTCAATTCTGCCTCTTGCATCCTATCAGAGCGCTTGTAACATGTTTCAAATTCCTATCGGCCAACTAACCTGTCTTGTAACAGTAAAAATGTGCCAACTATATTTTTTACATGTTAGAATATGCAGGCAGTTCGCTTAGAAAACTAAAGCCATAGAATCAATCAATACAGTGATGCGACTTTCGGTTCGCATGTCACAGGTTGAGAAAAGTAAGGTGGGAGCTGTTTCCAATGTTCCAACTAGAAAGAAAAGCTAGTATAAAAGGTTGCACACCACTGAGCTCTACTATAGGGGGCTGGATAGCGCATTGAGTGCCTTCGACTGAAGCCTACCTTGTCGCAGAAGTTGGTACTTCGCGACTTTGCTGTTGCATTTCACCTGCACAGGAGTGCGGCATTTCTTCTGCTATAATGCTTGCCTTTGTGCCGTAAGCTACCGAAGCAGTCCAGAGAAGTATTTCGAGAAGACGTCCAGAATTTTCCATCACAGCACTGACAACATCGCTAACATGTGTGGCGCATGCTGAAAACACTTGTGGATCAGAAAATGCTTTCTGTAAAAAAAACTTATCACGTACGGGTTCAGAACGTCGTAAAAGCTCTCACCACACATGTGGAGACATCGCCTAGATGTGTAAAACCACGAAGAAAAATTTTTATGGCAGCAATATTATGCGACGGCACACACTAGTAAGTGCAGCGTATGCCCTACTTTTGGGACAAGCCGCTGCATGACACTGCATTTCCGCTGGCTTCATCTACGCCTGGCTCTGTGGGCAGCGAAGCGGCATCCAGCAAAACATAGTAGAGAGCAGTGGTGCACATTATTTTATGTCCCCTTTCTCGACGCCAGCTGAACACACGGTAACTGTTTCCAAAGCAGAAAAACTAAGGGCAAGGGCTCTGTACACATTGCATCGTAAAGTGGCTGATGCTTGGGCAAAGCAAATACTGTGCATGGTAGATTTGTGTGAGGCAAGCTAGGAGTCAAAAAGCCTGCTGGATACTAGCAAATGACCAGCATATTGTTACATGTTGAAATTCTTTTTTTATTCCTCATCATTCATTTGTGTAGGGGAGACGGCTCTCACAATTGGAGAAGCCTCGGAAGCATGCAGTGCTCCACAAAACCAGTTTCAATGTAAAATGTGTCTGCATCTCATAATTTCATGGCTACAAGAGTGAGCCCACTGGTAAACACATCAGAGTGTTCATGATGTCATGCATTATCTACTTTATCTGCACGTCATACCTATCTTGAGAAAGCTGATATTGCCTTTAGAGAAATTGTAGATGTGAGCTTGCATTTCAGAACACACAACAAGCTTAACACATACAACACCAGAACAATTTGTTGAGAATTTCATATCAGGAATCTTCGAAGCACGATTTGTTTAGTGGTGTTAAGATTCTGCTTAAGGTTGTTGATTGTTACATTCATATAGTGTTCAAGCATTGCTGTAACAACACTCTTCTCTTGGAGTACATAGTAAGGGTGTACTCCACATGAGCTGGTGGCATTTTGCTCCATATTCAAAAACTGGTTTCTTCTTCAGTTGAGATTTTCAAGTTTGCATTCTTTATTAGCTGTTGTATGTAACCTATCCTAAACGCTTGAATAGTGAACACAACGTGACCTTTTTGATTGATTTTGTGGATTGTACACCCTTGCTGCAAATAATTTGATAACTGTTTCCACCTTAATGAAAAATATTTGCTTGAAGCAGCCATAGCCACCAATAATACTAGCATGACACGATTATGAAAATTGTGATATTGTACTTTGATTTATAATGTTTTGAAACATACGGAGCTCTGCCTGTGCTGTAAATGGGTTCCTGATATCCATTCGTGATGCAAGAATTTGAAGAATAAACTGAAGCAAGAATGTTTACTTACTTAGAAGCTCATGGCAATTTCCTCATGAAAAGTAAAATAACTAGAAATAAGTTTACTGAGCTGAGAAGAGTGCTACAAATGTCTCATTCGAATAGTGCCATATGCAAAAGCTACAACAAATGTTTACTATTTCGGTTGCATTTGTATATACGGTCTTGTCACGTGTTGCAAGCTGTATTCAGAATGGCCACAGCTCAGTCATGATTGTGGTATTGTGCAATGAAGTACAGCTGGCATCACCCGGAAAGTGTTGCAAAGTTACCAATACAACTTAAATGGTTTCCTTTAGGAAAAAAGACTTAGCTCAGAAAATTATTCTTTTTTATGCAGCCTGTCGAGACAAGGTTTCTTTACATGGCCATAACGCTCAAGGAAGAAACCGAGACTGCAGACTGCCAACGTTCATTCCTGTTCCGGCAAAGACGGGCCAGCAGTAACCAGCAGGGTTTTACAAAGTGAACTCATCACAGCTTGAGCCACTCCATGCCACACGCAGTTGCTCCTTGAGCCACCGTGCAAAGGTTCCTTGGGGCACAAGTCCAACTCAGCGCCACCACCTTTCTTCTGCAGTTTTTCTACCTACTTAGCTAACCAGGTGGGTCAAAGATGGCAGAGGGAAAGGGAATCACAGCTTTAAGCATAGAACCTGCTCAAGCTTAATGCAGTTTGAGAGTGAACAGTGAACGAGAAATAGGTAGAGAGAAATAAGACACCTCTTCTCCCTCAGAGAATTGGCAGTGAAAAAAAAACAGCTTATGAAGGCTTGAATATTGGTCGGAATAATTTGGCATAGGTAGGATAATGACTATGAATGTTTCTGGCAAAGGTAGTGGTAGTAGACTGAATAATCAAGGAGTTTAGATATAGATTAGAAAACAGATTTCATTCCACTACCAGAATTTTAAATCATCCCAATAATTCTTTTAATTGACAGTTTATGCGTGTTGAGCGACAATGCTTCTTGATGCCTGCTTCTTGCTGAGATCATTCTTATGATGCATAATTCACCTGTTCAAGTTCCATGTTTCTCCCGTACAATCAAATTTAGATTCATCACAAGAAAACTTATAGATGATCTCCAGAAACCTGCTGATTAAATGAGAGAGCAGCATGCACCCCAGGCTTTCTTAGATATGCGTTCAAGAGCCTCAAATCTCGTGAATGTTAGACATACGCCTGCTGAGCAAGTTCTTGGTATCATCTACAAGGTCATTTCAGAATATGAGTTGGAGAAACAGTCAATCGAAGACATGTCAAGCGATATCGCTGTCGATGCATCTACATTCCAACTGAAATAAAAGTAAATATAACACCAAACGCAAGAATTATTGGGATTATGCCATTCTTGCAGTGGAATGAAATCCTTCTTCTAATCTAAATATGCAATCCATAATAATTCAGACTACTAAATACTTCCAAAGGGGTTGCGTCGTGAATTATGCATGTTGTATTCCGTATTTTCTTACTATAAGACCCAACGATGCTTAAACAGCAGAGAAAACATTAAGAGCTGAGTACTTAATACTTTATATTGCTCCATAAATCAGTTTCCCTGCTAACCTCAGCATCCCGCGCTAATAATGTTTGGGAGAATGTATGAAACAAGGCACCTGACGCATAGGGTAGGGCTGTTCACTTTGTTTGGGAATGAAGGTCATACTGTACATGTATGTGATAGCCATACGTGTCATTACCTTTAAAAAAAGGAAGCAAAACAGCGAGTCGGCCTAAGTGGAACAGATTCATTTAAAAAAATGTTTTGTGCATAAACAAACAAGGACGAAGAAAAGGAGCAACACAAGCACGATCGCGTTCTAACAACTGGTTTTATTTTCGAAGAACCATTTACTTAAGAACACACAGATCTGTGCTATCCAGTCAACAGAACACATCAATAGCGTATATAACACTTGTGATAAAAATGCCACGGATAAGCGCAACCCGGTCAACATAAAAACAGCAATGCGCATAAAACAAGCACTTAAGATGAAAAGACAGGAGCGAATCTAGCAGTGAAAGAGAAGGATGACTGATGCATTTTTCCTTTAGTTTTGCAATCCAGTGCGCTTTCACAATTTCTCTCGCGATTTGATTTCGATGCCTAAACAATATGCTGGTGCTTCTAAGTCAAGGTGAGCACGCATGTTCTTGACAAAGCATAGCCAAATGCTTACTAGGGCCACCTTTCAGACTGGACAAGTGTTCCTTTAGTCTCGTGTTAATGCATCTTGCAATCTGCACTACGTACACATGACCACATGTCATAGGAACCTAATACGCAACTTTCTTCGCGCAATGAAGAAATTGGTTCTCACGCGGAATTTTAATACTGCATCCTTTCTTTGCATCACCCTTACTTTCGAACTTACTTTTTATCCTAGAACACACACTACCTCTTGTTTTTAGCCGAAAGCACCACTTTTACTTCGTAACTCCCTGCCACTTTTTTTAAGTCTGTGTGAAAGGCCATGCACATACGGAATCACTGAAACCTTGGAAGCTAATTCTTTCTGCCTTTGATTTTTGGTGCATAGTTCTTTATCCTGTTTAAGTTTTTCATTAGTCTAGCACATGACGCCAGCATCACAGCGAGCAGGTACCCGGCCTCTCTCAACCGATCAACTTGCTCAAGAAAGGCAATGTTTACTGTGCGGTAACATGAAATGTCTATGTCATTCTTCACAAGCCTGGAATGGCTTTAGGCATAGTTCATTAGCGGTTTTCCAGCTCGGGGCGTGAATGATAAACACACATGTTCTGGTAGAATTTCTAACTTGACATAAAGGAAGTGTAGCTTGTTATCTACCGGTACTTCCGAAGTAAAAGTCAAGCCTTCAATAGTAGTAGAAGCCTTTGACTCTCTAGGCAAGGGCTTAAATTTTACTTTGCAAGTACTGGTAGATAAGAAGCTACAGTTTTTTGATAACAAGCTACATGAACTATGCCTCAAGCAATTCCAGGGTTGTAAAGAATGACACAGTCATTTCATGTTGCCAGTCAGCATTGTTGAAGTCGTGTTACCAAACTGTAAACATTGCCTTTCTTGAGCAAGTTGATCAGTTGAGACAGGCCGGGTACCTGCTTGCTGTGATGCTGGCGTCATGCGCTAGACTAATGAAAAAAACCTAAACAGGATAAAGAACTATGCACAAAAAATCAAAGGCAGAAAGAATTAGCTTCCAAGGTTTCAGTGATTCCATATGTGCATGGCCTTTCACACAGACTTAAAAAGGTGGCTGGGAGTTACGAAGTAAAAGTGTTGTTTTCGGCTAAAAACAAAAGAGGTAATGTGTGTTCTAGAGTAAAAAGTAAGTTCGAAAGTAAGGGTGATGCAAAGAAAGAATGTAGTATTAAACATCGCTTAAGAACCAATTTCTTGATTGTGGGAAGAATGTTGAGTATCAGGTTCCTATGACATGTGGTCATGTGTACGTAGGGCAGACTGCAAGATGCATTAACACAAGACTAAGGGAACACTTGTCCAGTCTGAAAGGTGGCCCTAGTAAGCATTTGGCCATGCATTGTCAAGAGCATGCGTGCTCACCTTGTCTTAGAAGCACCGGCACATTGTTTAGGCAACTAAATCAAACCGCGAGAGAAATTGTGGAAGTGCATTGGATTGCAAAACTAAAGTAAAAATGCATCAGTAATCCTTCTGTTTCATTGCTAGATAAAGAGAAGTCGCTCCTGTCATCTTATCTTGAACACAGTTTCATCTTAAGTGCTCGTTTTATGTGCATTGCTGTTTTTATGTTGACGGGGTCACGCTGATCTGTGGCATTTTTATCACACGTGTTGTTATATGCGCTATTGATGTGTCCTGTTGATAGGATTGAGCAGATCTGTGCTTTCTTAAGCAAATGGTTCTTCGTCCTTGTTCGTTTGCGCGCAGAAAATGTTTTTAATAAAAAGAGTCTTTTAAAACTGCAAGGAGGTTTTTACTGTGTGCAGTTTAAAAAAAGAAAAAAGCTTCACAGCTGTTACTAAATGCACTCTCCAGAGCTTTACACTATGCAGCTGTACTAGTTTACACAGAATACACTTCACCTCTCGTCACGGCCCAGGTGGCTATTTAGGTTTTTCAAAGGTGTTTCATTGTATGGGACGGCACATAGAGCATCACTTATTTGCAAGATATTGCATTCCAATTCTGTCATATGAGATAAATTCATTAGAGAGTTTTAAATTGCCCTAAATGTATTACAGCTGTGGACCAGTACACTGGCAGTAGCTTGCAGTAACTATAGCTTGTGGAAATATAATTGCAACTGCCATGTTATGTGTACCTGCTAGTGCACAGGCATCGGCCACAGCAATCTTTAGGGTACACTAGTTTCTTCTATTTTGGAGTACGCATCCTCCACCAGATTAAAATGTGAAGTGGATTGTCATTTGCGGCGTATACTCCTGCGTAAACTTCATAACCATTTCTCCTCATCTGCTCTACAGATCATTGTTGGTACAACTGCAAAAGCAGGGTGCCTGTTTACAGCACCTGTAGAGAGCAGATTCTGCTAATCTTGAATGAATAATCAAATAATTTTAGTATTCTTCAGCAAGGTTAACACTTTGTGTCTTCCACTGTGGTGTTTTTCAAATTCTAAGGTTGGCACATGTGCTCAAGGTTTGACTACAGGATGTCATTTTGCAGGAAAAAGTGTATTTGCGCGTGATGTTCTGCTGCACAGAATGTCATGAGTTTTCTTATGTGTCGGTCACCATCTCGCAAACTGCTCCTTTCGGAGTTGGAAGGCAACAATAATGCGAAGCACATTTAATGTTCGAAAAAAGGATGTGCCCTCTGATCCCTTTATTTTCGATGGGGGCGAAATGCGAAAACACCCGTGTACTTAGATTTAGGTTCACGTTAAAGAATCCCAGGTGGTACAAATTTCTGAAATCCCCCACTATGGCGTGCCTCATAATCAGATCGTGTTTTTGGCACTTAAAACCCCATAATTTAATTTTTTTATCTCCTTATTCTTCTCACTTGATGCCTAGTGTTCTAATAGCATGATCGACACGATGAGCATCAATGTGATGTGTAATTATTGTGTATTGGGGGCCAGGGTACATTCATTTTAGCAGCTTTTTCGGTTGACTTGAATCAGTATTGTAGAATGCTGTTTGCTTCTTTTACTCATTGTTACCAAATATCACTTTTGACTGCGGCAACAAGTATGTTGTTTGCTAGCACTCCTGCCAACCGATATAACTTGAAGGCATCTGTGATAAAAAAAAACAGCTAATGATTTCGCAAGAGCTAAGGTCCAGTGAGACCAATAAATTTTAAGCTAATACCTGTGGATGGTACTGCTGAATGAATGCCCATCCAGTAGGACTGTCCATACCATTTTCTTCCATAAAATTACATTGAAGATTTGAACAGAATCTGAATGTAGACTTGTCTGCAAAGTGACCCATTTTCTTATCCAAGTAATACAGCTTCAGCAGGAAGACTGAAACTTCAAGTCGTCAGTATAGTGGCATGAACATACAGTAAACAGCGCTAAACTTTTCTCTATCTTGCACCTTGCTATCATTTCCCGTCCCATTTTTTTCATGGGCTGTTCTTTACTATTCATGGTCATACCCAGTTTAATTTGGTGTCCTTACTTATTTAATATTTGACCAATATCTTTTTTTTCTTTATCGGATCCTGATGAAATGTTTATTGATAACGTACCTTCATTTGCCATTTCCACTGATCTTAACTAGACACATCATGTTACAAAGTTTATTTTGCCTAATTCTTCATTGCTTTTTTTTCGCCAAATGTCCAAACAGTTTATTTTAATTCCTATGTTGATTTCTGGGAAGAATAGGTCTACTAGGTCTACAGATCGTTTTCTGTTTAGGTCATCCCTACTCATTGTAACAACTTACAGCAGTGCCTCTACACACTCCGTCACAATCACTGTGAAACACACCCTTCCTACCTTTATTTTAACACTTTGGTTTCTCTTGACCTACTATATGCACCAGATGAGGGTAGGGACGAGTGAGCTATGCAGATCCAAAACCGCTGCCAAGGAAAACAGTTGCTGCCCTGATGACACGTATCTGTCGAAATGTTGGCTACAGCAACATCCCTTGTTCTGACAATGTTGAACCACGTTCATGGTTTTTAATACTTCAGTTACCGCTTTGTTGTGTTCTGTGATTGTCTTTTGTTGCCATTTCGTTTAGGATGGAAATTCACCAATATTATTTGTTTCTCCTAACAGCAGCAAGTTTATCCTTGCAAGGCATGTGGGAACAGCTTTCACCAGGAAACAGTGCAAGACGAGTGGTCGAATAAAATTGCTTCTGTGATCTAAAGTACATACTTGACGAATAAAATTTTGCACTTACTTGTATATATGTCGTGCAATTCATTCATATCACAAAAGGCAAAGTGTTTGATCTTTTGAGCTATTTCAATGTGTTGGCCAGACAGTTTTCTCCATAGCGACCTGCTGCTTCTGCAATGAGCTGCATTCATGACATTTGCATTAAAGGATATGTACTAACGGCGACAAAAGTGCCCAGGACGTGCGAGTGTCGACCAAATTGCATCTCTGCTCTATCAGCCGCTATAATCTGCGTTGCAGACCACTTTCCGAATGCAAATGTTAGCGTGGCTGATCCCA
The DNA here is from genome assembly GCF_013339745.2 of Dermacentor silvarum. Lineage (NCBI taxonomy): Eukaryota > Metazoa > Arthropoda > Arachnida > Ixodida > Ixodidae > Dermacentor > Dermacentor silvarum. Next base: position 70,371,527 of record NC_051162.1, read on the forward strand.
GCAGAAAGTGCACCAATAAAATTCGGTCGACATTCGCACATTTTGGGTACTTCTGTCCCCGATAGTACATTCTCTAAACAATCAATATGCTCTGTAAAACGTAATACAGGAAACACCTGTATTTTAACGATTGGACCGTATAGTACAGATTTAGCATACGGAGCCTTTTTATTTCTGAGTACGGAAACACCTGTATGTTAACGGTTGAACCGTATAGTACAGATTCAGCATGCAGAGTCTTTCGTTTTCTGGATACGGAAACACCTGTATTTTAACGGTTGGACCGTATAGTACAAATTCAGCATACGGAGCCTTTCGTTTCCTGGATACGACAACACCTGTATTTTAACGGTTGGACTGTATATTACAGATTCAACATACAGCGCCTTCCGTTTTCTGAATACGGAGAGCACCTGTACATTAACGGTCGAACCATACGATTCAGCATACAGAGTCTTCCATTTTCTGAATATGTAAGCACTCGTATTTTGTAATACGGTCTCTACTTTTCCAGTTGTCCGCTCTACGGAAATGACCGCTCTTTACTTACGGAAAGTGTTCGGTCACAAATTACCAGCGGATTTGCCGTAAAACCAGAGCAATTTTTTTTACAGTGCAAGGTAAGAAAGCTTAAACCATATCTGGGCGTTTTCTACATAAACTGAGTAAAACGTTGCATGCTGTATCGCTTAGTGCTACAAATTCATTTTCCCAATGAATAGCATGCAGCTAAGTACCCCCCCCCCCCCTTGCGCAACGCCTGTCTCCTAGAGGCCTCGGCCACACCGAGCAGCGCCAACTGTCACGCGGAATGTCCGTTTAAACAGGTAGCGCTCATTATGCTTACCATGTTTCCGCGGACTCACATTAAAGAGAGATCCTGTAAAACTTCAAATCGCCAGGTAGTGTCGTCGACATCTTCCAAGTACAACAACAATGTCAAGGAGATTTTTTTTTTTTTTTGCATAAACGGATCTCTTACATTTGACTCGATGAGGACAAGGTGATCTGTCGTCGAGCTATCTTCCTTTAAACCGCACGGGTACGTCTTTTAGTAAACTGTTGGTTTCTAAAAAGTGGATTCGGCGCCAGTTTATTGTCTTTTCTAAGAGCTTCCACAGACGACTAGTCAGTGTTATCGGTCTGCAGCTACAGGCCAAGGCTGCGTCTTTTTCCGTCAAGGTTGAGAACTATCATTACTTCCCTCCGAGAATGCGGAACATACTCTGCTGCACATATTCCATTTAAAGGTGATAGGAGCGTCATCAGAGTTTCGTGATGTATGTGTTTAATCATTTCGTCTGACATGCGATCGGGTCGTGGTGCAGTTCACATTTGATCTATATTAAAAGAGCTGTTGTACCAATCAGTGGGCCTGCATTTGCGTTCGAGTGGCTTTCTTTCCATTCGCTCTTTCTCATTAGAATGTTTGTAAATAACCTGTACAACTGGATACTAGCTCATAGTGGGCCCCAAGAGAATTCATTTGAAATTCTATGCTATTCCCTTGGTTATTTACTAAAGGCATCGAGTGTGCCTACTGTCCTTTCATCCTTCTCACCCTGTCCCGAGCTTCTTTCTAATCTTGATATAAATTAATGTATTTCATGTACTTTCCCTAGCTTTCCGATTTCGCCTGTTGGGTTGTTCCTTACTGCGAGCTAATCCGTTGAAATTAATCAGATTGTCTATTGTTGGAGACTCTCGGTAAAACTCCCATAGCTTTCTTTTAGTTTTTACGCACCTTCCTTCATTCAACCACGAGACGCATCACTTATGAAAGGATCCACTTGTTTATGGGATGCACTTTGAAGCAGCGTCAATAACGAATGCTGTTGGTTCTCGAAAACTCTGCAAGATGGATGTGTCGATTTTCCATCGGGTGTATGCAGAATGCAATCTACCTGTTTGAGTTTCAAGATGCGCACGCTCGGCCGCGGTCGCGCGCGTTGGAATTAAACTTCAGCCACCCTGCTTATCGGTGTAGGTCGTAGCCGTCGGGTCTCGCCAATTTCGACAAGTTTTGAACGCATAACTTGATCACTTCCGCAAGGATTTTTAATCAACGTTCAATCTAAATACGGCACCATTGCTGAGGAGGCTATGGTTAGGTCTATAGAAGAATATGAGTTATGTGTGGCACTATAGAAGGTGGGATCCTTTTTATTCAAGAGAACCGCACCAGAACACAAAATTAGGTTTTCAATTAAGGACCAACCACCAGTAAGGATTCTTCAGCGGATGTTCCGTACCGGCACCGACCGGCGTCCGCCTGCGCCAATGAAAACAATGCGACGCCGGTATACGCTCACTCGGCGCCCAAAGCATGAGCAGCGCCTCCTGTAGCTAGATGCCTGGAACGTGAGCCAAAAAAGCTGGCAGATCCCACGCCCTGTGGGAACCGATGTTATGTGAAGCAGTGTGCGGGGAGCCTACCAAGTTAACGAAATGACCATGAGAACACCAAGACGTAGGTCGATCTTTCATGACCTACATGACACGCATGTGAAGACATTCATGCCATGAGCACTCAGGAGTCCCTTTAGCTACACCTTAGGGCGAAAACCTTACTCATACTCGGGACTATGACTTCTACCATCAAACTTTAGTGTTTCCTTCACTTAGTACCCACGTCCGAACCCATTTCAGTGTTTTTGAGTGTTAATGTTTTTTCGCTGAGTCACTATCAATTTTGCTCAGTCATGGTCATGACTATGACTTCTACCACCATTCTTTAGTGTTTCCTTCACTTAGTACCAACGTGCGAGCCCATTTCAGTGGTTTTTGAGTGGTAATATTTTTTCGGTGAGTCATTATCGTTTTTGCTCAGTCATGGTCATGACTATGACTTCGACGAAGAACTTTAGCCTTTTCCTTCACCTAGTACCCAATCCAACCCATTCCAGGGGTTTATAAGTGTTAATATTTTTTCGCTGAGTCATTGTCATTTTTGCTCAGTCATGCTCATTACTTTGATTTCTACCATCATCATTGAGTGTTTCCTTTACTTAGTGCCCACATACAAACCCATTCCAGTGGTTTTTGCGTGTTAAAGTTTTTCGCTGAGTTATTGTCATTTTCTTGAGTCATGCTCATGACAATGACTTCTACCAGCATCCTGTTGTGTTTCCTTCACTTAGTACCCATGCCCAAACCCATTTCAGTTGTTTTTAGTGTTAATATTTTTCGCTCGGTCATTGTCATGACCTATATGACACGCATGTCATGACCTATCACTTATGTTCGTCATGCCCTCCTGTTATACTATACCCATTTTGGTACCTACAATGTTAACGAAACGACCAAGAGTGCACCAAGACGTAGGCGGCTGTTTCATGACCTACATGACAGGCATCTCATGAGATATCATTTATGTTCGTCATATACTCTTGTCATAGTAGGCCGATTTGGGTACATACCAAGTTAACAAAATGACCATGAGAGCACAAAGTCGTAGGCTGCTAGATAGATATATAGATAGATACTGTCAAAGCAGCAAATGGTCGCCAAGAAATGCTTCGCATTTAAAACCCACTGCCCTTGCCTTTTCCTCCTTTCCACTTGGTACAGTCACAAGAACTCATTGCGGTGGACGCTTCCAACACACTGGCAGTGGCGCCACCGACGCCACCGGTAAACCCCGAGCAGACGACGACCACACGTTGTGATCTATGCGTAAGCACGCAACATTCACTGTACTTCCACGTTAGCGCGGCTTACCACCGTACGTTTTGCTGTGCAAGAACAGTACCATCAAATATAAAGGACGCATCGTTAGGAAAAGTGCCAAATAGTTTCACCTAGCTTGTAGACAGTCCGCTTGTTCTCTGCCACAGACAGAGAGGTTGTTTGTTCGCCCGTGAGCTTGGTGCTTACTTGCGCGTCCGTTTTTCAGTGTTTTATGTATTGGTTTTATCCTTTTATGCACGAGTATGTTTTGTTGAGGCATATGTCATTTTAATCACTCAGTAATGCATCATTGCTGCATGCCTCAATGCTCGTCTGTTCAAAGAAAAAAATTACACCATCTTCCCGAGGGGAACCATGGGCTGATGCGGAGCATCGCGGTCGGTATAACGGCGTTCACGAGTCGCGTGCAGCATCGGGAGCAGCCTCTCGTTGTTGACGTTTACATGCGGCTTCCCGTTCTCGAACTGCGGGTTCTGCCACTCGCTTCGTACGTTTACGTTGAACTTCACGGTCCCGAACCTCAGGTTCTGCTGCTCGACGTTCTCGAACCAACGCTGCTTCACGTTGCCGAAGCTCAGGATCCGCTGCTCGACGTTCACGAACCAACGCGGCTTCACGTTCTCGAAGGTCGGGTTCCGCTGTTCGCTTCGTACGTTTACGTTGAACTTCACGGTCCGGAACCTCAGGTTCTGCTGCTCGACGTTCACGAACCAACGCGGCTTCCCGTTCTCGAAGCTCAGGATCCGCTGCTCGACGTTGACGTTTCGAAGCGGCTTCGCGTTCTCGAAGTGTGGAATCCGCTGCTCGACGCTGACGTTTCGAAGCGGCTTCGCGTTGGCGAACTGAATCTGGATCCGCTGCGCGTCGCCGACGTTTACGTTCTGCGTCGCGAGCTCTTCTCTGCGCAGCCTTGTCTTCACAGGTGCTGGCGGTTCTGTTAATGAACTGGCTGCTGCTGTTTGAAGATGTGCCAGACAGTTCGTTGACAGATTCGTTGGCGTCCATTCAGCTCATAGAGTTTCATATTACTATAACTAGAGGGCAATGTGGCGCTGCGATCGTTCAACTATCATGGGAATGATTGGAAGTACAGGCTACGGATTGGTATTCTGTTGACTGGCGAACTAGTCTACAGGTATTTTTTGTCAGTTTTGGTTTCGCTAGTTTTGCTCTAAGCGCAGTTGCTACAATCCGTAGAACACAAACTTACTTGTGGTAGGAAAGGTTGCTGCTTCCTGGCTAGCTGTAGTCTGCTGTCGCAAAACGGGTAAGCGCAAAGCCACGACATAACAGTTGCTGGGGCGCACTTCAGAAGAAGCGGTACGTCAACATAAAATATAGTGAAGCATGCTCGTAAGAGGCCACAAACGTCCAAAATAGCACTGCAGCAGATGTGTTTAAAAGTACTCGAAGACGTTCATCAATCGTGACAGCCGATGCAGCCTTTCGAAAGAGCGAGAGAGTTCGCAAGTGCGTCTGCGCAGACGCAAGTGCGTCTGCGAGAAAAGTTCACTTTCCCCGCGTTCGCAGCGAGCAGGCGTCGTAGCAGACGACACTTGTAACATTTCTCTCAAAGGCGCAACACTTTTCTCATAATACAAAATTTTTATTCCCACAAATATTTGATGACTATTTTTTATATAAGCACATGCACGGTTGTTATTGCTGTTGTGAAAGTAAATAAATAATTATTCAATGGCGCTAAATCAGGCAGAACGATGCATACCCTGGTGGTAAACCATGCTTCAATCTCAAAGTCATACAAACTTTATTCAATGTATAATGCATTATATAAAACACAACATAAATAAAATTAATTTTTGCACGAAAATGTTTTAATACAGCTTCGTTTACTGCGCCGCATGCAAACACCACCAGTTTCAAGACAGAAGTCAATCCGAAGCCTGTACTTCCCATCATTCCCATGTAGGTTGATGCGACGTTCAGGAGAACCCCCGTAGACACTAGCGCCACTTTTCCCTCTAGGTTTTTTATTTAGAAACTCTATGATTCACCTCATCGGACGGCGCAGCGTGACTAAACCGAAGCAGCAACTGAGGCAGCGGCGCATGCACCGGGTTTATATAAGCAGCTGGCGCGGAGAGGAGGAGGAGAGAGAGAGGCGCGCATGCGCGCGCTATCGCACAGGTGGCGGATGAAGACACGGAGGGAGAAGCGCGTTATCGAACAGCTGGCGTGGAGAGGGGGAGAGAGGCGTTATCGCACAGCTGGCGTGGCGAGAATGAGGAGAGGTGCGGACGGACGCCGACGCCGCCGCCAACGACGCCGCGGGACAGGCCGCCGCTATAAGATGCTCCGCATCTAAAAGAGACGCGGGCGTGTCTTTCTGCGAAATACCTTCAGAGAGCAGTTTGCGTGACCACTCGCCAAGGCAATTTCGAGTGAGTTACCCTGTACTGCTCTGTAGTGTGCAGTTAGCACTTCCACGCTGTGGACTTGAGGAAAGACTTCCGAAGCGGCTGCTGAAGCCAGTTGTCGTGCCCAGTGCTTTCGATCAACTCTGGCATCACTAAACCGCGGCCTCATGCGACGGCCGCGAGTGCGGCAGCTACCAACCCGGCCTACCGGCATCAAGCTGAGCCGTCGGGAGTCACGCGACTCCATTGGTACGGCGACGGTGATGTAATGGCATCCCCTTTGAAACATGGCGGTGAGAAATAGTCACCTAACCTGCTTGATTTAATTAAGTATGCTATAAATGTTTTTTATCTCTACATCTCCTTAATATTTATTTTCCTTCAAAATCGACCTATAGATCCGGTCGTATCAATCTCTTCCCAGCTTTCTTTTTCACCAATACTCTAAACGTCTTTTGCTTATCTGGACTGCTGACCAGCTGATCCACTTTAAACCCAAACTCTTCTGGAAGGTGTACGTTACCTATGGGTGAATCCCTTCGCGTTCCATTAGGATGTGCTGATTGATCTCCGCATTTTTGCTGCAGCCTCATCTAGTTCAGAATATTTGCTCCGGTATGCTTTTGTCCTTGGGCAACCAAAGGCAACCCTTTGTTTTATCATACAGATTCTCCCGCCTAATATCTTTCTTCTCATTCTTGTAAATAGCCATGGTCCTTCGGTCAGTGCGGTTGCGAGCGCTACCCTACGGTTCCGGATCACAACGCGCGGCAGGGCGCCTCCACTGGGAAAAGAACCCACGTCCTAGCTTCTTGGTTGAGTAGGCGCTGGTACAAGCAAGCGCATGCCCCTTGGTATAGAGCAAGCGAGATTGGAGCGCGGACGGTGTTAGTAGTAGTCGAAGCAAGTGGCAAACACACTATGGCCTCCGAGACGGCGCGACTTGCATGTTGGCAAGCTCGGAGGCCATTCACAGACCAAGCTTCCGGCATTGCCGTCCGCGAGTGCCTTGTCCGCGTGGTTACCGAAGCAACTTTCATAACTAATCTTGACCCCCTTGTATTGTCCTGGATTGAATGCTTTCTTACAAACCGCTCACAGTTCACTGTCATCGATAACTTTAAGTCGTCAAGGAGTCCAGTTTTTTCAGGTGTTCCACAGGGCTCCGTGCTTGGTCCACTTCCGTTTCTAATTTTTATAAACTACCTCCCTCACAGCATTCTTTCGTCAATCCGCTTATTCGCTGATGACTGTGTCCTGCGTCGGCGCATATCCTCTCAGAATGACCAACTAATACTCCAGGAAAACTTAAACAAAACAGTAAATTGGTGCTCGGTTTGGCTTATGTCCCTCAACGTTTCGAAATGCCAGTGCATGTGTGTAACTCGCTAACGGCAAATCATTAACCACCAGTACTCTATTAATTCTACAGCCCTCACTGAAGTTGGCTCTTACCGTTAACTCGGCGTTACAATCACTAATCAACTTACGTGGTCTGCACACATAACGAATCTTTTAAACGACTGTTCCAAATCACTTGGTCTCCTTAAAAGATTGATATCTCCTGTTCCCGCACGCAAGCTCGCCTACGAAACGTTTATTCGGACAAAACTATAGTATGCCTCCGCAATTTTAATCCCCACCAGTCTTATCTTATTAACTCGCTTGAAGCAATGCAGAATCGCGCGGCACGGTTTATTGCTTCAAACTATGACTGGAATGTAAGTATAAGTGGCACTAAATCATCCCTCACTATCATTAGTCTAATACTTCGCCGGAAGATTTCACAACTTTGCCTTTTCCACAAACTGTATTATAACTTCCTACATCTTAGGAACACATTTCTGCTTCCATCCAACCGTCTGTTCAACAACCTGAGTCTACAATGCTTGCACGGGACCTCTAATGCGTTAAACAAATCTTTCTTACCTACCGCTATTGAAATATGGAACGCGCTACCCGATTGTATAGAAAATGAACGTGATTCAGATAAATTTAGGCACGCATTGTCATGTTTCTTAAAACCTTAACTTACCACCACTGCGCTGTTACCCTAGCATCTCCCTTTTGTATACTGTTCCGTTATACAGGGTGTTTCAGCGAACACTTTCAAAAATTCTTAAAGGTTACCTGGGGCAGATAGCACAATTCTAGTTCGTGAGCTGTTCTACTCGAAGAGGAGGACATTACTTGCACAAGAAATTGAAATACATAATCGAATAACTAACAGAAATTCAGTAATTAAGTTTTTAACTAATTATCTTATGGCCCATATTGCAATTAATAAATTGTAGCGGTGGAGTTCACAAGGCGGATCCACTTGGAACTAATTCTCGGGATGACACCAGTTTCGAGATATCAATCTTTCTTAGTTCGCATGCGGCGTCTTGTGAATCCGCGTATATGTGTAGAGGGCTGCGATGCTCGAGGCGGCCATTTCTGGCTGCTTGAGCTACCTCTAGAATCGATTGTCACTCTGCACCGGTCGTACCTAATGGTGTGCTATGAGTAGTTGTCGCTGTGATGTTTTCGCATATCTTCTAGCTGTTTCAGGTTCAATAAAAGCTCTACTCTGCCCGTGGAGAAATTACGGTCGTAACTACAGTGTACGAGAATGAAACAATGTGTGCCAACAGTCGGAGACAGGGCGTGTCGCAGCGCACATTAGCGAGCACGGTGGCTGCCGGTGATGGTATTCTACTGATTCTACTATAAAGGATATTTATTGGGGTTCGTAGCGACAGCGGGTCGTAGGATGTACCGAGCCCAGTCCTCTCGCTCGAGCTTCTGCTGCGCGCTTGATGCTGCCGATGCTGCTGACTCTGCGTCGACGTTCGTCACCTTCCTTACAAGGGCCCCGCGGAAATAAAGGAGCCATCCTGGCGACTTGGTTGTCCGGAAGGACGATAGAAAGGTGATACGGCTTGAGGCGCTGAACGTGAACGACTTCCCGATTCCGACGTCGCATGTCGGACGGCGGCGTGAGCGGCTCAACCAGGTAATTAACGGGTGATGTTCTCTCGAGAACGCGGTATGGCCCGTCGTACTTCGGAAGGAGTTTTGAAGCGAGCCCAGGCGTGTGGTGTGGCACTAACAACCAGACGAGGGCGCCCGGGAGAAAATTGGGAGTCGAGTTCCGGGCGTCGTGAACGGCTTTTTGACGGTTCTGGTCGTCTGAGGTGAATTGGCGGGCCAGCTGGCGACATTCTTCGGCGTGTCTGGCTGCTTCCGAGATCGGCAGGCATTCGGATGGGTCCGGCCGGTAGGGCAGAATGGTGTCGATTGTGTGCGAAGGATGACGGCCGTAAAGAAGGTAAAAGGGTGAGAATCCGGTAGTGGCCTGAGTCGCGGTGTTGTAGGCGTAGGTGACAAACGGAAGAACTAGGTCCCAATTAGAGTGATCAGGTGAGACGTACATGGCGAGCATGTCACCAAGAGTTCGGTTGAAGCGTTCCGTGGTACCGTTAGTCTGTGGGTGATAGGCAGTGCATTTACGATGAACAATAGCGCATGCAGCAAGCAGTTGTTCGACGACTTCAGATAAGAAGGTGCGGCCTCTGTCGCTCAAAAGTTCACGTGGACCTCCATGACGAAGGAGAAAAAGGCGTAGTATGAAATTGGCGACCTCCTGCGCTGTAGCATTTGGTAGAGCAGCAGTCTCCGCATAACGTGTTAAGTGGTCTACCACAACGATGATCCACCTGTTGCCGGTAGGAGTCAACGGAAGTGGCCCGTAGAGATCTATGCCCACGCGATCAAAGGGTCGGGATGGGCATTGTAAAGGCTGGAGTTCACCGGCGGAGTTGTGCGGTGGCGCTTTGCGACGTTGGCACTCATGACAAGAGCGGACGAAGTTGCGAACGAAATTGTACATTCCCCGCCAGTAATAGCGGTGTCGAAGTCTTTCGTAGGTCTTGAAGACTCCCGCGTGGCCACACTGAGGGTCGACGTGGAACGAGGAGCAAATCTCGGATCGCAAGGTTCGCGGAATGACGAGTAACCATGTGCGACCCTCTGGGGCATAGTTGCGGCGATACAGTAGCTGGTCTCGAATCGCAAAATGAGGAACTTGGCGCCGAAGCGTTCGTGACGCTGGAACTTTCGACGTATCCGAGAGAAGGTCGAACAGAGATGCAGTCCAGGGATCATCACGCTGTGCAGAGGCGATAGTGTCAAAGTCCAGAGATGACAATGTGCATTCGCAGGAGGAGTCGTGACTGGCCTTCGGGGGAAGCGGTGATCGGGATAGCGCGTCAGCGTCAGAGTGCTTTCGCCCGGAACGGTAAACCACGCGGATGTCATATTCTTGAATTCGCAATGCCCAGCGGGCAAGGCGGCCCGATGGGTCTTTTAGCGTCGACAGCCAACATAGTGCGTGGTGGTCGGTCACTACGTCAAAAGATCGGCCGTATAAATATGGGCGAAACTTGCCAAGTGCCCACACAATGGCCAAACACTCCTTTTCTGTTACGCTGTAATTGGCCTCCGCCTTGGTTAACGTGCGACTCGCGTATGCGACGACATATTCTGTGTGGCCAGGTTGACGTTGTGCCAACACAGCACCAAGGCCTACACCACTTGCGCCAGTATGAAGTTCGGTTGGCGCTTGAGGGTCAAAATGGCGAAGAATGGGTGGCGTCGTGAGAAGGCGGCGCAAGGTTGTGAAGGCGTCGTCACACTCTGGAGACCATGATGAGAGATCTCTAGAGCCACCAAGGAGCTGCGTGAGAGGTGATATAATTGACGCAAAGTTTCGAACGAATCGCCGAAAGTAAGAGCAGAGGCCGATGAAACTGCGTAGCTCTTTGATAGTGGTAGGTTTTGGGAACGCAGTAACAGCACGTAGCTTCTCGGGATCCGGGCGAACGCCCTCCTTCGACACGACATGGCCTAAAATTGTGAGCTGACGAACAGCAAATCGACATTTCTTCAGGTTAAGTTGCAACCCGGCGTTGGTCAAGCAAGTGAGTACGTGCTGGAGGCGGAGCAGGTGCGTTGCGAAATCAGGGGCGAACACCACAATGTCGTCAAGATAGCAAAGACAGATTTTCCATTTGAGGCCACGCAGGACATTATCCATCATTCTTTCGAACGTAGCAGGTGCGTTGCAAAGTCCGAAAGGCATGACGGTGAATTCATACAAGCCGTCTGGTGCAACAAAGGCAGTTTTCGGGCGATCGGCCTCTGCCATCGGAACCTGCCAGTAGCCTGATCGCAAATCCAGCGAAGAAAAGAACTCGGCTCCCTGCAAACAGTCCATAGCATCATCGATGCGTGGTAATGGGTAGACGTCCTTCAGTGTGATCTTGTTCAACCGTCGAAAATCAACACAGAAGCGGATGGAACCGTCTTTCTTCGTGACGAGTACCACGGGAGAGGCCCAAGGGCTCTGTGAAGGTTGAATGACGCCCCGACGAAGCATGGCATCGACCTGTTCTGCAATGACGCGGCGTTCCGTAGCAGACACGCGATATGGTCTTTGTCGCAGCGGTGAGTGAGAGCCAGTGTCGATGTGATGCTCGACTGTCGATGCACGGCCAAGAGATGTTTGCACAACGTCGAAAGAACGGTGGAAGTGCTGAAGGAGTGCGAGAAGTTGAGATCGCTGCGAATGTGTCAGATCGTCGGCGATGAATGGGCTGAACACATCTGTCCATGCTGAGTCGGCTACGGAGAGGGCACTCAGTTCATGAACGGCAGTAGAAGGCATTTCGTCGAGGACGGAGACAATTCGGGTTGAATGAACCGACTCGACGTAACCAAGGCATTCGCGGCGGAGCAGTGATAGCGGCGACGAAAGATGATTGTATATGGGCATCGTGCTGACACCGGCGGCGAGGTCAAGAGCTGCAAAGGGCAAAGGAAGCGCTTTTCGGGTAACAAAGTGATGAGAGGGCATGAATAAGACCGTCTCGTTGGATATAGCACTACACGAGACCGGTACGAATGCTGAAGAGCACGGGGGAATACAGGTGTCTTCTTGCACGAGAAGTTTAGCGGCAGGTTGAGCATCGACCGAGGCCAGGTCACCAATCTCAGCCCGAGTGCAATTTATGATGGCATTGTGGCGTGAGAGAAAATCCCATCCTAGAATAACGGCGTGGGAGCACGATGAAAGAACTATGAACTCAATCGTCTATAAAACGTCCTGTATGGTTACACGGGCTGTACAAGCAGCGGTAGGGCGAATGGGTTGAGCACTTGCCGTTCGAAGCGACAATCCAGACAGAGACGTCGTCACTTTACCAAGCAAGCGGCAAAACCTGGCATCCATAACTGAAATAGCGGCTCCGGTATCGACGAGGGCGACTGTAGCGACATCTTCGACAAACACATCAATGACGTTGGCAGGTAAAGGAGGAGGACTTCGGCATGTCGACACTTGCGCAGTTCTTGCCTCAGGAACTGCGTCGTCTAGTTTCCCTCTTCGTTAGAGACGAGTCGCTGACGCATAGGGGAAAGCGATCGGCGACGTGGGGAGGGTGACCGGAAGCGTTCGAAGCGAGGACGGCGATCAGTCTGGGAGCGAGGTGGTGATGGATCGAAGGGTCCGTAAGGCGCACTTGGATCGGGCGGCACATAGGACGCTCGTCGATCGTCATCGAACGCCTGCGATCGGCGGCGGCAGAACCTTGCGACGTGACCGGGATACCTGCATGCAAAGCATATAGGCCGATTGTCCGGCGTACGCCACGGGTTAGCGACGGCAATGCTGGCCCAGGGAGCGGGAGGAGGAGGGCGGTGCACAGGCTGCTGGAAACGTGGTACGGGCGCACTGCGCGGGGCCATTGCAGCAACCGCAGCATAAGTTAACGGTGCAGCCACGGCATCCTGCTGGTGAACCGCTGGCAGCGCTTTCGTGACCTCTTCATGGATCACATTACGGAGAGGAGACGGCAAAGTGCTGGCAGACTCCGGAGTGATGGACACCAGAGACAGCTGGTGTGCGACTTCTTCGCGGACGAAATCTTTGATTTGGGCTATCAGGGAGGCTTGTTCGGGGCCGGTGGTCAGGCTGCAGAGTGACGCCGCATTAGGTGTGGGATGTCGCCTTGTCAGAGCTCGCTGCTTTCGCAATTCATGATAGCTCTGGCACAAGCTGATAACGTCACCAACAGTGCGCGGGTCCTTGGCCAGAAGCATCTGGAACGCGTCATCATCGATCCCCTTCATGACGTGCTTAATCCTTTCCGCTTCCGTCATGGCAGCGTTCACGCGCCTGCACAAATCGAGGACGTCTTCTATATAGCTGGTGAACGTCTCACCCGTGTCCTGTGCGCGTGTACGCAAACGCTGCTCGGCTCGGAGTATCCTGACGGCGGGTCGGTCAAATACTTCGGTAATCGACGTCTTGAACGCCGACCACGTTCGGATATCCCTCTCATGATTCCTGAACCAGAGACTGGCGACGCCCGCAAGATAGAAGGATACGTAAGCCAGCTTGTCCGAGTCATTCCATTTGTTGTGGACGCTCACCCGTTCATAAGATGACAGCCACTCTTCAATGTCGTTGTCGTCGGTTCCGCTGAAGATGGGAGGTTCCCGCTGGCGAACGGTGCCAGCGCAAGGGACGGGGGGCGATGGAAGAGTCTGCTGGTCGGCGTCCGGCATGGCAGAGGGTAGCGTCCGCGAACGAAGTTCCAGGATGGTAGAGTGGAACGTTACCCAGCACCTCCACCACTTATAAAGGGGATTTATTGGGGTTCGTAGCGACAGCGGGTCGTAGGATGTACCGAGCCCAGTCCTCTCGCTCGAGCTTCTGCTGCGCGCTTGATGCTGCCGATGCTGCTGACTCTGCGTCGACGTTCGTCATCTTCCTTACACTACGTATTTCTGAGCAGACAACAAGCAACATACTCCATATATTTGTGATAAAGGTAAATTCTGTTTTTACGAGTTTAAGAACTTAAACAAGGCTTCGTAAAATAAAAACAAGTGTTCTCTTAGCGGAAGAATTTGCAAAATCGACCTTCTATTCGGGACCATTAAGAAGGGAGGATCTGGCCACGTTGCACCACGCTTACTTTGCCAGTACCTCACCTTGCGGTTGAGAGCAGTCAATGAAGTCGTTGAGCATCGAAGGCGCGTGCCGTCGGCCGCCCCCGAAAATTAGTCAAAAATTGTTTCTTTGTCGTTGGGCCTTTACACGGCATCCTACGTTGCAACGCTGATCGCGCCAGTGTGTTATGACCATTTATGTCTCCTGTCGGTGTGTTTGCAACGGGGGGCTGGTAAATTTTTTCTAAATCTCTCTAAGCTTCAGACAAAAGTTCGGTGGGACGTAGAAGCCTGTCAAATAGTATAGCTCTAATGGCGGCTGCCTCTAAATTTGTTTATATGCATAGATGTCAGCGAGCAACAGACCCCTGTGCTGTGGTTGCCCCACACCATGTCCAGAGAGGCAACCTTTGCGGGCTTTTTGGAATGTGGAATATGTTTTCATAAAATTTGTTTGAGATGATTTTAGATGTGTTTTCCGTACGCAGAATAACCTTGGTTGAAATTCGCGTAAGAGTTTTCTACCATCTTCTCAATTATACATAACCCGGCCCTCTGGCATTCCACTTGATTACTTGGGTATCTATTTTTGTTAAAGGAAAGTTATCTGCATACAAGCAATTTCTTGGTTTTCGAGCATTTTCCTGGCGCAGTCACTCAAGTTACTTTTTCTTTTTTGAATATTCACGTAAGCCGCATTGCTCTTTCGACGCCTATGACGCCGAGGAGCATTGAGTGTTGTCCATTGCCTAGAGGAGGCACTAGATGCCAGCCTGTTCAGACTATGTGACCTTGCTAGAGGCCTCACCACGTGTGAAGAGACTTCCGTACACGACAACCTATATTAGGGACCCAGTTTGGAAGGTGGCGGTGTATATTTACCCTCGGCCGCCAAGGGCACAGGGGCAACACGCGCCGGCTCACTGAGCGTGGGCGGAGCAGCCTGAGGCTGCTGTGGTGGGCCCCTTCACGCGCCGCAACAGCATGTCTTGTGCCTTGCAGGAATAACATAGGTCCCCATGCTTCCTAAAATGTAATGTTCTCGTGAACCTTCAGTGCTAGTGCGTCCATTTTTGTTTTCCAAGACGGGCATGACTACGAGTAGGCAGCGTGCCTGCCGCCCCAGTTCGCACAGTGGAGTGCACTTTTGCAACTTTCGGAAGAGTGGTCATTCGATCTGCAATTGGGACAGCTGAAATGGCCTCGGCATGTTTGTGAACGGTGACACCTCTGGCCCCTTGAAACATCGTCGGGGTTTGGGAATATAAAGCGTGCTCGGATCTTTGCCTAGCGTCTTACGAGTGTTTCAGGGAGAATGCTGGAGCCAAAAGTAAAAACTGTGTGCTTGGTTGGTGTTTCCGTATTGTCTCGTTTATTCTTAATTCTCTGAAACTTGAGGACATTCCGGTCTTTCCAGTCCTCGAGCAGTTCTTCATCGCTCAACTCCAGCAAATAATCCTCTGATAAGACCCCTCGAACGGTGTTAATCGAATGGTGTGCAGTCACATTCGTGGGGAGTCCCCGAAGTTTGCAGACGGAGAAGTGTTCCACACTGGTTGGTGTCTCGGACCTCCATCAGAAGATTGCCGCTTGCCAGTTTCTTCCCCTGATATACAAGCCCTAGTGTTTCTACTAGGCATCTCGCAACAAGGCCGGGGACAGCTTTCTTACTGGGATTTCTGTCATGTCACTATGGGCAACACTGAAGCGCGGGAGGGTGTCCTTGCTTTGTGGAAAAAAAACTAGGTTTTCGTCGGTGCGCCCCCTGTTCAGGGAACGATCAGGTGTTAAGGGAGGCAAATGTGCAGCCATAAAATTTGGTCTGCGTTCGGCAGCGGTAGAAACCGCCGAACCCAAGACAAGGATACTATAAGTGTAATGAGAAATAAGCTCGCCATTGCCCACTGTACACCACCGCTATAACCCAATGTGATACATCACAAAGTTGGTTACAGCATACAAGGTAAACCCAGGCCCCCAGGAAATGGCTACGAGGAAAAAGTCATTGAAAAGAGGACGTGGAGGAATGTCAGGAAAATGCACGATAGCAAAAGGTCAGAGGGGGACAGGAAAGCGCGACCGACCGATCTCCCCTGGATGAGTAAATTCAGAGGTGCCGTCTTCTTGAAGCAGAGGCTGAAGAGGCGTGTTGCCACCTCCGAAGGGCCCTAAAGGTCCACTGACTCAGCACCAGATCCACCCGTAGGGCTCCCTTTTCCCTGGACATGCCTATGTTACGCACGGGTGTGCGCGGCAAGGTCCAACCACCATGTGCTCGGGTCGGTGCCGTCTCAGCACACTCAGTGCTGGCTGATGTGGACGCCCCTGCTGGACGCACGCTTTGCCGCGCACCCAAAACTACGTGCGGGCCGCCATCTTATTGCACTTGCGCTTTATCGGAACCTTACAGGCACAGCGAAAGTTCGCCTTGAGCCTCCAAAATATTGGTGTAGCATTCAACAAAATTCATGTACGTAATTGTGTCATTTAGCATTACATTAATACATTAGCAGCGGCCTAAAACTACTTTGGAACTTTCATTCATTCGTAATAAATTGAACTGCATTGCGATATTGCGCAATGTGCCATTATCTTTGCAGTAGGCTGTTCACCTAAGAGAATATTACGTATAGCATTAGGTATCACCTTCTAGAAGGGTAATATTTGTGTGATTGAAGTAAGAAATTCTTACTAGCTGAGAAATATATTGTTGGACATTAGTGAGCGCAGCAACATAGCGGACAAGGAAAATAAACACTGACAACTGATCGGAGTTTGTTTGTTTCTTTGGTAAGAAGCAAATAAATAGCCGCGAAAAAGACGTGGAAAGTCCATGCCCGAAACACGAGTTATCGTTGAAACATTACAAAAAGTTACAAAATACATAAATTATAGTCGACATCGCACAATACTTCGGGAAGTGATGCAATGTAGTCATAAACAATCCGAAACAACACATCGGCCTGTAGCTGCCTGCAGGCTTAGGTAAAACAGCCGTTTCTACGTTTCCCACTGCTGCTGCTTCAGCAATAGAGTTGACGCTAGGCTGCTCTGGAGGGTGGCACCCACCACTTTATCAGGCGTCGCCGTTCCGCCGCCATAAATGTTGGGCGATGTCGGGCCTTTCTTAGGGTCTTCCACGCTGGCATCGTTACGAGAGTTGTGAACGCGGGAGGACTTGGGCTCCGCGTGCGACGATGCTTGCAGCGTTCGTTTACTTGTCCGAACCGCCGCCATCGGGTGTATGGAGGCATGTCTGAAGTCAGCAGCCTTGCTCGGATTCCATTCGTCTTCCTGCTCGTCCTTTTGCAGTTGTGTGGTTGAGGAACCACTAAGCAAGGCAGCCACCTTGCGCTGCATCTGCTCCTTTTTCTGCTCCTCCTTTTGCAGTTGCGTGGTTGAGGAAGCGAACTCGAGGGGCGCCGCGGGTTTCTTGGGTCGGTTCTTCTGGCCTTCGAGAAGTATCGTCTCGAGGGACACACAACTGGTGTCCGGAAGGATAAAGAACGCGGCGATGCCACCAGCGAACGTAACGCCACCTGCGACGCACGCGAGGACTGCCTGAGAGGTGGCGGAGGGGCCGCGCGCCGACACTAGGTTGATGACGGCAAGCGCCGAGACCCAGTGGAAGATGCAGACAGTGCAGAAGTCGAAGCCGCGACCTCGAAGCGGAGCCAGCTCGATGACCAGCACCCAGGTGGCGGGACCAAGGCCAACGGAGTAGCCGATGGCGAAGACGACCTGCGAACACGGTCTTCGGTTATCGTCATGTACCAAGGTGCGAAAAAAAGCACGTGGATGAAAAGACGACAGCCTGAGGCGCTCCTTCTAAATAATTCGTGAGCTTTACAACCCAGCGTTTTTTTCATTGTCTATTTTCCTTTCTTTCGCGCAATGACCAGGGGTGATATGGTAGAGCTATCACTGTCTAGGATACAATCACTATCGCGAGACTCAGCATCGGACGCCTCAAAGTATACGGCCGACAACGTTCGTGACACTGTCTGAAGTTAGCGAGCGCGGGCCAGGGCCGGGGACGTTGTCGACCGTGTACTTCGAAGCATCCGCTGCTCAGTCTCGGGAAATCTATCAAAAGTTATCGCATCCCCGATATTGACCGGCCAAAATAGCCGGCCATGAAATGGTTCATCTTTCTTTATAGCCACCCTGTGCCTGAAGCTTTCCATTGTCGACTTGAAAGATGCCAAGCACCTCCTATCTCTTAGCGTGAGGCAAAAATGCCTTACACATGAACACGTCAAAGTAGCGTATCTGCGAATGACGGAGCATCTTTGCAATGAGATCAGAAGCGCAAGAATTTCCCAGCTTGGGGTGAGTGAAGCTGTGTCACATGTGTCATTGTCGCTTGGAATGCCGTTTAATTTTCTGCGCACACCTATCAGCCGCTGATGCCAACGTAAGGGCTGCGATAACTGAAAGCGTTATTGTACCTTCTAGGTGGTGCATGCTAGGTGACTATTTACGCCTGCCCCGCCACATACACGTACACAAGTGCTCTAGCCCAGACATATAGACCAGGTCCCAACTATCATGCACGAAGATTTCACAATACAGAAATGCCACGTCGCTGCACAGAACCAAGGCAACATTGTTTGGCGTCGTATGGGAATATTCAGATTATTTATTGCATTCCGCCTAATTACATAATTATTCTTCATTTTATAATTTATCTTCTCATATATTATAATTAGTTGAAAAGTGCCAATGAGAACATTGTAGAGCAACATGAAAAACTCCCGATACAGCTTTCTGTTTCTCAGTACATGCTACATAAAAGTGTTTTTCTGAGCGTGAAAGAAGCCCGCGAATGCACGCAAAGTGCTTCGAGCGACCAGTCGCGTGGCAATTTTGCGTGTATTCGTTGTATTTCCACGACTGATACTCAATCTCACAAGCTGGTTGCAGCACTCCCGAAGGTACGAGGCGTACACAGGCAATATGCTTAAGCAGCTATATATAGTTCCGGGCGCAACTGGCTGATTATTGGCTACACTAGAGGGCTTGATTTCTGCTCGCTACATGATACGGCACTGCGACACGTGACATTTTAGGAAATTTGCGCATGCACGTCGTATACCGAGAATTACTGCGGCAGTTACCACCGGTAACCGTAATGCCACCCAAAACGTGGTAACATGGCACCGCCCATACAGCACCGATCACCCGCTTCGATCCTAATTTGCGCTTGTTACGGGCTCTCCGCCCTGTCAGCAAGAAACATGCGGGAAAATGAGTCATCGCCAAGTTATATCTGAAGCTGAGGTCGAAGCATTAGAAATCTTCGGTCGTAATTATTGAGATCAGCTGTTTGTTTTTACGCTGCTAGGACAAGAGACACGTTACCAAGCCACAATACTAGTTGATTTCTAGTTAGCAGATGATGCCACAGCATTGGAACTGGTGATGCGCAGACGATGCGGAACGCTATAAAAGCCTAATTCTTCCCTGCATCATTAATTTACAACTCCGCTCTAGGATGGTACCTGATGACAGTAGCGAGCAAACGCCAAGTAGACGCCGAGCAGATGCTGTGTCGCAGGTCAACATTTGTAGGCGCATTTGCCCGTACTACTTGCTAAGGAGGATGCAATATAATTGCAGGCAAATCGTACAACTAAAGCAAAGCCCTGCTGTCGCATGCATGTAAACGCAGCTTATGGTTACGGTGTCAAAACATTTCTTGCGTCCATCCAGCAACCATGGAGCATGTAACAGGATGGCGAGCAGAAGCTGAGCATACGACGCGGCGCGGTTGAGCACATATCTAGGGGCATTCGGCCTTCCTATTGGCTAAAAATTCGCATAGCTTCCACTGTGCTGCAACCAGCTTGTGAGATGGAGTATAGTTCGCGTGGTGCGAGACGCAGCACAAAGGTCAATTCGCTCGTTGCTGCCGCCCCGCTTCCTCACTCCAGCGTTTTGACAGCGAGTTTCCGCGGTCATCGAGTCGAATATGTTCATGTTTGCTTCTGCGCGCGTGACACCACACTTGTTAATTTAGTTGGTATGGCTATGCTTACAAGTTTATACGGCCGATAAAACTACTATCCTTACTTTGAATGGCGGTGAACTTATTTGTTATTGCAGTCGATGCTTCGCCTTTCGGGCGAAACTGACTTTTTTTACAGTGATGCTGTTTATGGCTGGGCTTCTGTGCATTTTGTTCTGGGCGAATAAAAATGGGGCCGATCCTGGTGATAGTGCAGAAAGGATCCAAGCGCAATGGCGCATACCCCTGTGAATTACGGGTGCTGGGCTCCGGTATCCACAGACCTCGACAACCTAGCCAGAGCCGCTGACCATTACACGGAGGCGCAAGGCCTGACGAACACCGCCAGAGGAAAATAAGAAAGAATAACTAGTAAAACATCCTTTCAGAGCAATAACTGCGAGACAGAGGCCACAAAAGAAAAAGTTGAGTGCTTTTTATGTGCTGAAAATGACCGAAGCCCACGTCGTGCTGGAAATGCAGGAAACATGGCCATAAAGCTGACGAGTGTCCGAACGTAAAGAGGAGTGACAAGGAGACGGCAAGTGCTATTGCTGACTGCTACCGGACTCCTGCCACCCGGAATGAAGAAAATGGGGCTTCTACCACTAACCAGAAGAGAAAACAAGCTCATATGCAAAAACAAATGGAAAATTTATTTGTCTTGGTCTTATGAGGCGAGAGATGCCGACGGCAACAATATCTCGATGGACAACCTGTAAGGGTGCTAAGAGATATCGGATTCAATAATGCGGTCGTTACGCATTCGTTGATACGGGAAAAGAATTTCACCGGTACCATGTGTACTGTTTACCTTCTGGATGCTTGTTCTAAGCAGCTTCCACAGGCAAAATATATGTAGACTCTCCTTTCTTCCGAGGAGCGACACTGGCCGTTTGCATGGAAAGGCCACACTATGACGTTGTTCTTGGGAACATAAACGGGGTGCTCTACCATACTGGGTCTAAAATGTCACGTGACCCGTCTGATGTTGCAAGACTGCATAAAGAGTTGGCACCAGAAAATGAGCCTGTTCGATGCCAAAGCGTGCCCCAAGATGGAGCCACCTTGTCTGCAGCGACAACGATAGGTGCCAAGGACACGAAGTTACCTGGTGCGGCATCGAGCGCACTGTATTTGAATCAAGAAGTTCTGGAAGAGTTGCAGGAAGCAAACCATACTTTGGGGGGCAGTTTTTCGTTGATCGGGAAGGAAACGACAAAGCGATCAGCAAACGTCGAATTTGTTTTGATCACGGGCATACTTTACCGACAGTAAATATCGCTGACGAGGACGAAAGTCAACCAACTGGTTGTTCTTTAAATACTCCGCCAGTTCGTCCTTATGATGGCGCACGAAGGAGTTTTGGCAGGCCACCAAGGTATCAAACGCACCACTGACAGGATACTGGAAGCATTCTATTGGCCAGGCGTGCAGGCTGAGGTGACACGATTTGCGCACTCTTGTGACATCTGTCAGCGCACTGTTCCGAAACACCTAGTCGGACGTGTCCCCATAGGGAACATGCCAGTGATTTACAAGCCGTTCCAACGTGTGGCGATTGATATAATCGGGCCACTCTCACCCACATCGGCAAAAGCAAATTGCTTTATCCTAACGACAGTGGACTGTGCAACGCGCTATCCTGACACCGTTGCATTACCAAGCATTGAAACAGAGAGGATAGCAGAAGCTTTGGTCGAAATGTTCTCGCGGGTGGGAATTCCACGGGAAATCGTGAGCGACCGAAGTCGATCGTTTACTTCAAGCTTAATGCGAGGACTTAGCAGGTTAGTGTCCTACCGACAATGCCAACAACACCATAACAACCTATGACGCAAGGCTTTGTTGAGCGCTTCAATGGAAACTTAAACCAAATGATACGGTGCATGTGCCAGGAAAGCCTAAAGAATTGAGACAGATACTTGGCGCCATTATTATTTGCTTATAAAGAAATGCCTAAGTCGAGTCTTCTTCCTCCTCTTTCTGGGGTTTTACGTGCCAAAACCAGTTTAAGTCGAGTCTTGACTTTCCCCTTTCGACCTACTGTGTATGGTCGATACATTCGAGGACCGATGACCACACTGAAGGAAATATAGACACGAGCAACAGTTGAAGCACAAAGAACACATATGGTTATGTTTTGGAGCTGCCACACCTGAGCTGTGCCGAGCAGCGTTCCAGTCTGGCACAGATGTTGCTGTGTTAGGCGCGGTCTTTACGTGCCACCGCCGCACATGGGTTCCTAGCGGCGTAAGAGCGGGGCACCGAGGCCGTGCTAGACGTGCGACCGTAGTGCCTGAGTCGCGAGCGGCGTACGAGCCGGACACTAATGCCGGGCTGGACAACGCGTTGCCTGGTTGCGGCCGCTGCTGTTCCTGAGCGTGGCGTGCCCGAGAACCGTGCTGGACGGGGCCTGAATGTGTCGTCGTCGCAGCCGACTCAAGCACGGGGCTCTACAGTACCGTGAAAGCCTCTCAACACGGGAAGGCTTCAACTCGTTTATTCTCGTGTTCATGCGTGTGGACATACTGACTGCCGTTACGCAGCTTAATAACTCCCTATATTTTAAGTGCGGAGCACCTTATGTGCCCGAGATGTCCTCGCACAGAACGCAGAAAAAATGGTTTTCCGTACTCCGTCCGGTGGCTGCAACCAGACATGATGTCACGGTAATTTCTGGCGCCTGTGTTCGCCTGAAACAAAGCGTCCTCGCCAACAACGGCACAGTGCTGAAACAACGGTTCTGTCTTCATCCGTGTTGCGTCCGCTGCGTGTTCGACGTGCCTACTGAAAGCGCTCGGAAGGGATATGGCGGCAAGAGGTCACGTGACACGAGTTATCCGATCACCGGCGGCCGCGGCAGGAGGTGGCGCCCGGAAAACAAATGAATGCGATACTCTGAAATTTTTTTCGAGTGGCATTAGCCGTTACCACGCTCCAACGCTCTTTCAGGCCATGGACGCAGAGCAGCAATCACGCTTGGAGCGACAGCGGGTGCTCGCCCGTAAAAGATGGCGCCGACGCAGGGCTAATCAAGCACTGCGCGCCCGAGAATATGCAGGGCAGGTAAGCCCACACATCGTGAAAAGAGTAGCTAAAAACGTTGTCGCCGTTTCACTGACGCATCAATGATAGCAAATTTCTAGAGAGCTATACGGAGTAATGATATTAGCTTTATCAGCTGCAACTTGGATGCAGCAGCACCGGCAACACGCAGAACTGTTGTCGACGCCGTCGGCGTTTTCCCCGCGTTCGCTCAAGCGTGTGGCGTTGGTGAGTTGCCGGAGCTTCTGAAATACACTTGGCGCCGCAGCTATCGCCTCCCTTCCCTCCCCTCCCCCCCCTCCCCCACGGCCTCTCGCACGTCGGAAGAAGGCGCGTTTGCTCTACAGGTTAATGATGATGATCATTAGAGCAAACGTGCCTTCTTCCGACGTGCGAGAGGCCATGGGAAAAGGCGCGTTTGCTCTAATGATCATCATCATCATCATCATTAGAGCAAACGCGCCTTCTTCCGACGTGCGAAGGCCGTGGGGGAGGGGGGGGAGGGGGAGGGAAGGGAGGCGACGGCGCGGCACCAAGTGCTTATTTATATCAGAAGCTCCGCAACAGTCACCAACGCCACACGCATTTGAGCGAACGCGGGCAAAACGCCGACGGCGTCGACAACAGTTCTGCGTGTTGCCGGTGCTGCTGCATGTCCAAGTTTCACTGATAAAGCTAATATCATTACTCCGTATAGCTTTGCTCTACATATATGTGGTAAAGGAGGAAAGAGACGCCTACTTCTGCAGCCCTTAACGAGCCGAGAACGCGCGTTTGTTCTCCGCCGTGCGTTCACTCCCGTGAAAGCGCGCGCCCCTCGCGCCCTTCCACTCGCACATACAGCGTTCGGCGCGCGGCGACGATTTTCTCCTCTGACGATACGGAACCTGGCGACGGCGACGGCGACGCCGACGGCAGAAATCTTGTTCCATTAATGCTATCGCAATAATACAAGCTAAGTACAGGTCTAAAGCAAGATAAACAGAAGGAAAACACAAGGGAAACACCGGCGAATCCCTGACTTCCCCAGCTTTCATAGTGGAATGCTCCCAGTTTACCATTTTTTCTTTTAGAGTGTCTTGTTTTTGAGGTTCTTTTGATTCTGTCTTCTTTCTCCTGCACCACTGCGCACTAGTAGAAGTGCCGAACAGTCCTAAACTCTACATTATAACATCAAAAAGCGAGCTATCGTGTTCCCAGCAATGCTAAAGTGGAGCAATGCACAGGTGCACATTACTGCTGTCGTATTGCTTCATTAGTGAAACAAAATGTTTGCTACAATGATTCATGCCCTAACTGTTCTTTATTGTTTTTCTGTACATCTGAAGGATCACTTCAGTCATGATCAGATTCTGCCGTCGGCGTCGCCGTCGCCGTTGCCGTCGCCGTTGCCGTCGCCGTCGCCGTCGCCGTGAGGTTCCGTATGACGTCAATGGAGATGAAATCGTCGCCGCGCGCCGCCGAACGCTGTATGTGCGAGTGAAAGGGCACGAGGGAGCGCGCTTTCACGGGGAGTGAACGCACGGCGGAGAACAAACGCGCGTTCTGTGCTGTGCTCCTTTAAGGGCTGCAGAAGTAGGCGTCTCTTTCCTCCTTTACAATCACCATATATGTAGAGCAAACGCGCCTTCTTCTGACGCACGAAAAGGCCGTGGGGGGGAGGGGGAGGGAAGGGAGGCGACGTTTAGCTGCGGCACCAAGTGCCTTGGCGCTGAGCCGTGCTCCCTCAAGGGCTGCAGAAGATAGCGCCAACCTTTCCCTTTCCCTCAAGAACCACCACTTACTTACCAAGTGCCTATTTATATCAGAGGCTCCGGCAACAGTCACCAACGCCGCACGCATTTTGTGCGAACGCGGGCAAAACGCCGAGGGCGTCGACAACAGTTCTGCGTGTTGCCGGTGCTGCTGCATGTCCAAGTTTATACAGCTGATAAAGCTACTATCATTACTCCGTATAGCTCTCTACAAATTTGCTATCGCAATTGATGCTTCGCCTTTCAGGTGAAACTGCGACAACTTTTTATAAGCATGGAGATCACCGAGCCTGGGAAGTATGCGACAGATATAAGGGATGTAAAAAGCCAGCTTGAAAGATTAGACACTGATAGGTATAAAGCATCAGTTATACGCGCAAGAGCGCAGAAAACTGTGGGCCGGTGAAACAGCAACGAAGCGAGCGTTAACAGATGAAAAACGGTATGCTTACCAAAAAAAAAAAAATCAGGCATATAAGAAACGGTGATGAAATTTCAAGCGACGATAATGCAATCCAGGCGCTATTTAAAGAGTACTTCAGCGACCTTCTTGGCCATGCGAGAGAGATGGGTGATGCTTACTGTTCTGATTTTTTGTCTGTCCTGCCAAAACTTGAGGACGATGTAAAGGAGCGTCCTGAGATGCCCATAACAGAAAACGAAATTGAAGCTGCAATAGAAGACCCACAGACTGGTAAGCTCCAGGACCTGATGGACTATGTGCCAAGTTTTACAGGACCCTTTAACCACCCTAGACAAGATGCCCATAGTCGCTCAGTTACTGCTACGAGTGTTGACTGAGGCGTATGAACGAAAACAAGTACCACTGTCATTCACCACATCGCATATAGTGTTTATTCCTAAATCAGATGACCCAGAGAAGCGTTTGTTGGTAGGGTCCTATCGCCTGATAAGCCTCACCAACGTTGATTACAAAATATACATGAAGGTCCCAGCGAAGAGATTACAGGGCGTGATAACAAAATTGGTGGACTGCATCAGACTTGCGGAATCAAGGGACGTAGCATTGCCACGAATGTACACGTCGCACGTACGGTATTGGAATGCTGTGATGCGCTGGGGGATCGCATTGCAATGATGCAACTAGATCTGGCAAAAGCCTTTGATCGCGTCTCACATGTATTATTTTTGCATACTACAACACGCTAACGTAGGACGTGTGATCATAGAAGGCGTCAGAATGGCGTATGGAAACTGCACTACGCGCATTTTGTAAATGGTGACCTCTCAGACAAGCTGGTAGCGCGTTCGTCAGTTAGGCAGGGATGCCCACTGTCGCCCCTCCTGTTTGCGTCTTACATAGAGCCGCGATATATGTTTGGCTATTATCAAACTGACTGCATCTTGGGCTTTCGTTTACAGTCAGCACATGTCAAAATCCTCGCTTATGCGGATGACATTGCAGTATTCTGTTCGAACAGAGACAGTATTACTGAAGTGATCACTATGGTTGATAAATTGCAAGCAAACGGGGGTGTCTGATAAACTGGGATAGAGCTTTGGTTTTTGGCATGGTGACTGGGAAACGATGCCCGATTATTTCGCCCGACTGCGATGGTCTTGTATGCCAACGCAGTATCTCGGCGTTCCCTTCAGTGTTATCGAGATCCAAGTGAATGTTTGTATGAGCAAGTGTCAAGGGCGACGGAGAAAGCAGCTGCATTGCAAAGGAGGCAGTTATCAATGTTTTCGCGCGCCTCCGTCTGCAACCTTTTCCTTGTATCTAAAATATGGAACATGATGAATGTTCTGTGTGCAACTCGGGCCAGCATTCAAAAGATGCACCGCCTTATTGCAGGGGGGGGGGGGGGGGGGGGGAAGGGAGGCGACGTTTAGCTGCGGCACCAAGTGCCTATTTATATCAGAGGCTCCGGCAACAGTCACCAACGCCGCACGCATTTTGAGCGAACGCGGGCAAAACGCCGACGGCGCCGACAACAGTTCTTCGTGTTGCCGGTGCTGCTTCATGTCCAAGTTTATACAGCTGATAAATCTAATATCATTACTCCGTATAGCTCTCTACAAATTTGCTATCGCAATTGATGCTTCGCTTTCAGGTGAAACTGCGACAACTTTTTTTCTGTACATCTGAAGGATCACTTCAGTCATGATCTTGAAGAAGACAGTCTAGCAGGAAGAAAACGACTAAAGCCAGATGCAGTTCCGAGCATTTTCTCTGTCGAATAACAGCTCGGTTCAGCCTATTTTGCTATTTGGGGACACCAGCATTTTTATAGGCGACCAGTGTGATGTGGTATCTGCAGGTGGTGCATCGTCATTGGCGCCTAACAGTGGTGAGGGTGCGGTCAGCTTCTGGTATGTTCATATATTGTTATAGAGGGTGTCCCAGCTATCACGCGCATGATTTAAAAAAAGAGGAACGGCGTTATGCGAAGCAAACCTAGTGTGTATTGTTTCCAGTACAGTGGAGTTGCCGCCAGTAATTTTTTTTTGTTACCGAGATTTAATTACGCAATGGTAAATAATTATAACTCGAGAAGTACTGTCCTAATTATCAAAGTGTCAATGAGAAAGTTGTAGAGCAACATGAAAAACTACCAATACAGCTTTTTGTTGCTCAATACGTACTACACATAAAAGTGTTTTTCCGAGCGTGAAAGAAGCCCTCAAATGCCCGCAAACTGCCTCGAGCGGCCAGTCGCGCGGCAATTCTCCGTGTATTCGCAGAATTGACTGCAAAGCCCCTGGATACTTATTCTGCTGCTCCCATGAGCGTTGTGCCGGTTGTGCGCTGAAACACTAGCGTTGCTTCTGAGCAGCTGTGTGCATGTACCACCGTGGTGCACAAGTTAATCCGAGCTGAGCAGCCAGTACACTTCTAGCTACAGAACCCCTGGCGCATTTCCTTATACCTATTTCGCACAATATTGAGTTGCTATGCCTGCAGTGCCGATGTAGGCGCACCTCATCACACCAGTCGCACCTCATCACACCAGCGTTCTGAGACGCTTATCAGGTACAAGGTCGTCCTTTGTGCGGCGCAGCAGCAGTTGCCACGTCTGTCGGGCCAACTTGCCACTCTCGCATATTATTGGAACACTGTCTGAAGAGCTTCCGAATACTAAACCTTCTTATCGCTTTGTGTGCGAAATTGTACAATTTTTGATAACGCGAACCTGATGTTTTTGTTGATGCGACTCTACCGTAAGTCGCTATCGCCGTCGAGGCGATGCTTAGGTTTGCTATTTCGTAGCACACTCATATCGCTCCCTGTATGCGTGGTCACAAGAGCTGCGAAGCTGACAATCTTAGTAGTGAGAGCGATTGTGTGTCACGTGAAGGTGGGGGCAAGAAAGTGGCACCTAAACGTCCTGAATTTTACAATAAGCGTACTTTGCATGCATTGGTGAGGTCAAGTCCAGGGCGCTGTCCAGGTTCCCGTCAGCGTTTGAGAAGGCCGTGAAGACGCTTCCCAGAGCGACCATGCTGCACGTGCAGACAGTCACCGAAACCGCCAGCGGCTTTACGCGGCCGAACATGTCCAGTAGCATAGAGGTCAGTGCCGTTGTCACCAGCTGCATCGCAAAAAACAAAAAAAGTTAGTTGATTGGAACGAGACATCTGATAAGTGCTGATGAACAAGGTTGGGAAACGCAAAGTGTAGACTCCGGCGACCTTTTGTAGAAACTGTCCGGTTCAGAATGCTTTTTCGCGGTGAGAAGATGAAGCCCGAGTGCCTGCTGCGTTTCTTGTAAGTCTTATTTAGGGCGTCGAACGAAATGTGGACTTATGACATTGCTGTCAGTGTGTTTCAAACATCAGCTACAATGTCTTCAGGAACATCAAGCTTCAGATGTACAGGTGGGTCCACTGTTAGAGGTAACACGCGAGCGCGTGGCTCACGCTCCGGAATAGTAAAAACCAGTCAAAAGACCAAGGACAGAGAAGAGACGTGGCACACACGACGACTGGACTAACAACTGTGCTTTATTGAAAAACGCCGTCTCTCAGGAAAACCCGGCGAGCATGCGCAGCTCAAAAGCCAACACCCACACACAAACAAAGGTGGTTGCAAAACGCCACGTAGCTAACGCCAGTGCGATAGGAAACTAAGGTCCTTCTGCATCAGTGAGAGAGAGGTAGAACTCATGCAATTATCCTCTTGCAAAATTGATATGGTAAGTTTCGAGAATTTCACGCTCCGTCTTGCCCTTGCCCCTACCAAGGATTTTAACATTGGAAAAAAGCGGGATGCAGCCGCATTCCCGACAATGGCGAGGCAGATTTGCTTCATCAGAAGTATTCCAAGAATTGTAGTGTTGTCGCAGCCTCTCATTAATACACCGGCCTGTTTGACCGATGTAAACTTTTTCACAAATCAGCGGAAGCTCATACACCACACGTGTAGCACAAGGAATGTAACCGTTGTCATGACACGCGCGAGGTCTATTCCTGCCGCGCGCCACACGTGAGCAAAGGCCTGAAAGTTTGCAGGGAGCAGAAAAAACAATGTTAACGCCCTGCCTCGCAGCAACTTTCTTGACGTTGTGGGAGACCCTATCTATGTACATAGGACATCACTTCAAGTCTATTCCGTTCAGCCGCCGTTGGGTCAGCCCTTTTTCGCTCTCGCCTCTCAATCTTTTGCAGAAACGTTTCTGCCACTGCCTCCAAAAGCGCTTTTGGGAAACCAGCGGCCACCAAACGATCGAACTAGTTGTCAAAACTTGATTTTATGTTGTGGTGGCAGCTCTTTTGCAAGGCATTTCGAAAACAATTCATAGCAATCCCTCTCTTAACGACTTTTGAGTGTGCGGACGCGTACGGTAACAACGCCTTTTTACTCCTCGGCAAGAAGCACCAGCACACATGGCCATCGTCAAGAAAATTAGTTCAATTTCTAAAAATCTAATAGAGTGGTTAGTAGGCAGTTCATGTGTAAAGCAAAGTGCACTCTAGCAAGCCTTAAAACCGTTAAGACCTGGTCTACTACGACAGGCAAGGAGTCATTCGGTGGCAAGGAGTACTTCGGTGAAATATTTAAAATAATCAATAAATCGTCAACATATCTGAAAACTTGGCACACACGTTTATCAAGAAGAGAGCCTTGAAGTATGTTGTCAAACTTCGCTAAAAATATCTGGCATAGGACTGGTGCAATGCTAGCCCCTACACAGATTCCTTTCTTCTGTATGAAGTGGGAGTCCTTGAAAACTACTACGGTGGAGGAAAGGTACACAATAGTTCCAAGAACGCATCAACAGAGACTCCGCAAGCATTTTGGAAAGCGACTAGGCCATTATGATCAATCGGTTCACGCACCGCGGCAAACAGTTCACCATGAGCTATGCTATAAAACAAGTCCTCTATGTCCACAGAAAAGGCACTGTTGGCCCCAGGAATGTCATTTCTGAGCACTTCAACTACTGCCGAAGCATTCACTACACTGTAAGGGTGCGGAACGGAAAGGGACTGCAAGTGAATCTGCAAAAACTGACTCACCACCTTCTGTCACGCGCCTGCCTCTGTAACGATAGCCCTTAACGGGCACTCAACCTTGTCGGTTTTTGCAGTGAAGAACACTTGGAGATGATTTCCTTTGCATTTCTTCACCTTTTGATACAGGGTTAACAAATTATTGGCCTTTAGGAAACTAACAGCTGAAGACTTCAGATTTGAGGGCTTCCGTTGCGTAGGCTGGAAGTTTTTGGCCACTGCAGTCAATGCTTTCTCGCCGAAGGTGCTTGTGGGAAGGACCACAAACCCTCCCTCTTTGTCCGCTTGATGTAGAGTCAAATGGTTATCGATGAAGTGGTCCACCACACGGTGAAGGACACGGTTACTGCGCTTTTGTGGATTGCCATCTACCTTGCGTAGAGCGTCGATCCCTTCAGACAGACACCGTTGCTTCTCATCTTTGTCAGCTTTCTCTGCTACGCGGCGTACACTGGCAAGAAGTTCATGGCCGCTGACACAAGGCTCCAAACTGTATTTGGGGCCATTCTGAAGAAGCTCATGAATATCCTCAGGAACCGATGCTCCTTCCAGATAGGTAACAGAGCCTCTGTGGACCATAGGACGTTCCTTCTTTGGCAAGTGCCGGCGCACCTGATTCCAATACACCTCAGTTGCTTGGCCTGCCAGACGTCGGTGTTCTTGGAGGCAACGGACGCCGGAAGGTTCGCCACGTCGGGAGAGGCACAAAACCCGAAGCCAGTAATGCAGGAGTCTCACCTGTCTCCAGCACTCCCATTTCCATATCTTGGCTATCTGCTTCCAATACCCCGAAGACGGCTCCAAAAAGCCGAAGAAGGCCACGAGCTCCTTGGGTACCGAGTTCACCTTGAGGCAATGGGATAAAACACGCGCCCGGCATGTGATGAAGGCAATTGCGCTGACGCAAACCGTTGCCTGGCTTTCGGGGGAGTGCACATTTAAAAGGTTACCCAGCGAAGAAGAGATCCATTGCAGTAGAGTAGCAGTCTGGGTCAGTTGGTACATACTAAATAGTAACAAACAGTCAAAAGGCGAAGAACAGAGAAGAGACGTGGCACACACGACGACTGGACTAACAACTCTGCTTTAATGAAAAACCCCGTCTCTCAGCAAAACCCGGCGAGCATGCGCAGCTCAAAAGCCGACACCCACACACAAACAAAGGTGGTTGCAAAACGCCACGTAGCTAACGCCAGTGCGATAGGAAACTAAGTTCCTGCTGCATCAGTGAGAGAGAGGTAGAACTGATGCTAACGCCAGTGCGATAGTTTCCTATCGTTCAAGCGCTCAGAAACAAAGCGGGATTATGCAGGCGCACCACGCTTGACGTGGCCAAAGAAACGTTAGTCACAAGGGGGCAGTCGATGTAGCCATCTTGTCATAGTACTGCGTGCAACTGCTTTTGCGCTTATATTAGTGAATTATGCTATGGGATCACAATGAGGTCCTTCTACAGCCAACAATAACACGTAATCAAATAAAGAAACACCAAATGAACGGACACTTGCCTGAAAGTGTCCATACTGAGAGTAGTATACCGACCGCCGACACCGGGCACGTTGGAACTGCTCGTATCCGCCTCCGTGGATCCATCTTCCAGCGTGTGCCAAGGCTTTGAGTTGAGGTGGGGCTCGATTAATACACAACGCACGGACCACGTCTTTCATTAGACCGCACATAAAGCCAATCACACGTTTAAAATTATTTCCCAGAGCGCCAGACGCGGACAAAGACAAAAAAGAGACAATGCATCTTTTGAAGCAAGAGACAATGAGGTGACGAAGCAGCTTCCGCCTTCCCGCCCTGCCGCGCGCCGGGTTGTCTAGGCAAGGGTACAGGGTCGTAGCGTCAGTTCCGGTCGCTTTTAATTCGAGAGGGCGCAGCCGCGTAAATCGCGCTGCGCCAAGCTCAGTCGAACTATAAAAATTATCTGCAGTTGCCCGTTTATTCTCACAGGTTTGCTTGTTGGTGTGGCCGCCTGCTTGCTGCCACTTCGTTGTGGTCTCTAGCTGTACCGGTGAGCTGGAAGTTGCGAATACGTTTCGTGTCGAGCGTTACGTTTTCTTTGTGTTTTTTTGACGATGTGTGGGCTGCATCACTGTGAGTGCAGCGCACAAATCGTGACCGTGAGCAAGCCGATCAGCGCGCTTCTACAGGTACGATCAAAATACCGGCTGCGTCCGATCAAGAAGACCATGTCAGGTCACAGCATAATGTTTCAGCGAGATCGTGACTTGATAAGAGCGCTACATTATTGGTCGTACCAAGTGTGAGGCGCAAGCATTCACATCACTCGTGGGCGTCTGCCAAAGGAGTGACAGTTGTGCTCTTCCGCAGTACATGTTTCGGTTTCCCATATTTCCATAGTCCGGAATTCATTACACTGAAGAAATAAGCGGCATCAGTTTTGGCATTCAAAGAACCGTTTATGAACTATATCGACGATGGGCTTCAATTATTCAGCAGGATTGTCTGACTTCGTTGGTAGACAAGTGAATTAGCCTAATTTTTATGCCTGCGTGTCTAGTTATTACCTCGAATCGCTTAAAAAGACATCTCACCGGGGTTCGCACATTTTGTTGGGCTGTTAAGGGCACCGCTAAATTCTTGCAAAATTTTGCAAGTTACTTGCGCGTTTTCATTCAACTACTGCAGTTTGTATTAGAAGTGTCTAATTGCACTTTATTATAACAGTGAGAAATAAATCTAATGGTTTTTCATTAAATAGCAAATGAATGTGTGTACTTTTCAAGGTAATACGTTTTGGAAGGCCCGTCATACCAGTCACATGAGTATCTTAGAAAGAAAATGCTATACAAATACACATGGCTCATTGTGCGGACGTATGCGCGTTCTTATGGCCAGATTTATGCATGCATCCTTGTGTTCAACACCCTTCAGACGTCGATTTAACACCCTTTTGTGAGCAACTTCACACCTTATGCGTGGTATATACACCCTTATGATAGGGTGCTTTTAACAAAATGGGTGCTAAAATGGTGTGCATGGGGGGTGTAAATGCGGAAAACACCCATTGTAACACCCTTAAGGGTGTAAAAAGTTTAGTGTGTACGGGCGCCGGAACAGGCGAACGATCTCATAATTGGATGCGCTATCCGATCAAAACTAACGTTTAAAGAAAGTTTATAGAGAGCGAAAGCCCATTTATATAGTTACTGGTGATCAACGCGAGTGAGAGCGCAACCATCACGAGAATTCAGGCTGAAGTGGGAGCCAGTGTTGCCGCCATGTTCGACAACATTATTTCTTTGCGCCCGTAAACATTACCAACGTTAAACTCGCCAAGTAACGTACGTTATCATAGCGCACGTAAACCGCAGAAACCGAATAACGTTCAGAGCATGCGCAGGGATGACAACGGTATTTCTTGACGTACGTAATGAGTTTATGTTTGCTTGCAAACGCTAAACTAATACTGTCTATTATTTGTAAAAAGTCTGCACTTTTGCATGGCAAAACATGACATTTTTTATAAGTCATGTAGTAGTGGGGAGTCCGGAATAGATTCAAAAACATGGTTTTATTTTCCATGCACGTAAATATAAGAGGCTAAAATTGCCATCCACCAAAATGTAGCACCAACATGTAAGGACAACCCAATCGTGTTTCTCAGAAGGAACGTTTCGCCGTTGGGAAAAAAGTCGTCCTGGTCCGGGATTTGAAAACTGGACCAACGCGTTTCCGGAGTGGACGCTCTACCACCTGATCTGATCAGGAGGTTAGCAGATCGTAAGGCAAGGGCGAATTTATTGACAACTCGAAGCCCCATGCACACAGAATATGGCAAACCAGTTCCGCGGAATCCAAGGACATGTAGGGTCTATCGCGAAAGCTACGTGCTACATTCCGGTGGATGACATTATTTCGTTTTCACAATACTCCCTCCACTATGAGGGATTCCACAGAACTGATTTGACGTAAATCTACATATTATTACAGTCAATGTAGCCGCATGAGTAGAAGAGGAAGGGGTGTGAGCGGAGAATACCAGAAAGAAAACGTTCTTGCCCGTCGGAGGCTCGCCCTGAGGCCTGTTTAATAAACTCCATTTTTCTCGCGTCGTAACAAATATATGTACACGAAAGTTTTCGCATTTCGACCTCACGAAATTGCAACCACCGCCGCGGCCTGGATCGAAGCCGTAACCCTAGCTCAGCAGCGAAACACCAAAGCAACAACGCTACCATGGCTGGAGTAAAATGAAAATACGTTAGGCGTTTGAAGAGCATGCTGTTCGCGTAAACACAGTGCGCGTTTCGCAGTCGCCAGCGACGCCAAACAAGTATTTGCGAGTTTATAGAAAGCTTGACACACCGTTCGCGGAACAGAGTGCTCATTTAACTTGAAGAACCAATTATGCTACCGGAGTAAGAAAGGAAGAGCTGACGTTACCTTTCAGCGACTTACGGTGCATGCAGTAATAAAGACACGGACGTCAACTTTTGCACGACCGACAGACAGTAAACAAGCACCACCCGTACCCACCCTGCTTTTGGCAAAATTTGTACACAACACAGCATTCGATCCTCCATGGAAAGCGTGCAGAATTTCCGGGAAGCTTGGAAAGCATTTAGTAGTGCTCTGGAAGTCCCACTCCGATAACGTTCATACAACTCTTCTAAACATTCGCATTTATTTAAAATATGTGCAGGTTGCCACCTTCAAAAGAGCCAGAACACCAGGAAAATTTGTATGGGTTAAGTATAAAAGCTCGAATGGCAGAAAAAAGAGTATGCAAATCCTGATATTTCGCACCAGTTTTATGGTTTGGTCAGTCCCGCTGCTGTAATAATACCGTCGTAACACCAATAGTAACTCGGTGCTAAATTCACTTCTTTCATTATGCTTGGAAACGCAGCCCAGAACACTTGGGTTAAGCTCGTGAACGCTTCTATGTATGTACAATTTTCTAGAAGTACTGTGGGGAGTATACCCGGCCGTAATTTGTTCGTACATTACGCACACATAAATTCAATTTGAATGCTTCATTTGGACCTCTCTCACGCCTTATAAAATAATTATATAGGAGAAGTAAGCAAGTTCTTTGTAGTTACGTTACAAGGGGCTAATATTTCTACAAATTTCTAAGCCTCTCACTTATATTATTGTTGTCATGCTCTGGAATAAGGTCGTTGCCACTCTATTATGAACACAGGACAACAAAACAGCAGGCAGCGTGTCTCAACCAGAACAGCTCAGGCAATCTTGAGCTCTCGCCTCCCTGACGACTGGCGATGGGCTGCAGCGCCGGGTATTCCTCTTCACTGCACCACATTTATTTCCCCAGGAAAAAAGCAAATCTGCTACAGATTTTACATATAGCTCTTCTAAAGTGACCCAAAATGAGTGTTTAGCAATCTTAATTGTGCACGACTTAACAATCTGCACGACTTGATTTTTGCTCGCTCATCGTTCGTGCAACCTCACCCAGCCAATGAAATTTTCAAAGCTGGACATAATTTACTTCTTCCTGGAAGCTGAGAAAACCTCCATATCAATTGTTGCAAGTGGATGGACAATATGTTTACATTACCTTGGGCCAAACTTTACAAATATTCAAGTGCTACGTAGCTATACCGAACCAAGGAAACGTTCTTTGCGGTCGCTTAGAGATATGCAGATTACTTCTTCCGTTCCCCCTAATTATATAATTAGTCTTAATTAAATAATCAACTTCTCAGCTATAATAAATGAAAAGTGTCAGTTAGAAATTGTACAGTAACATGAGAAACTCCCGATACAGTTTTCTGTTGCTCAGTACGTGCTACATAAAAGTGTTTTTCCGAGCGTGAGAGATCCCTACGAAAATTCGCAAACTGCCTCGAGCGGCCACTCGCGCGGCAAATGTGCCTGTATTCGCGAGCTTCTTTCACGGTGGGAAAACACTTTTATGCAGCACGTACTGAGCAACAGAAAGCTGTATCCGGAGTTTTTCGTGTTCTCCAATTTTCTCATTGACTGTTTCCATCCAATTATGATAATTGAGAAATTGATCAATTATTAGGACTAATTATCTACTTAAGCAGAACGCAATACATAATCTGAGTATCTCCAAGCCACAGCAAACAACATTACCTTGGTTGTGTCGAGCTACGTTGCATCTTTATATTTTTAAAGTCTGTCACAACTTAAATGAAACACCCTGTATAGCCGCAATAACCGCGCAGCTGAAATAGGTGTGATGGGAAAGCCGACTGCACCATCGTATTCCCCATTGTTGCTTGTGGTAGTTCAGATGAGTAACGCCTACGTACTCTTACGAGTTAACCTGTCTACTTTGTTACATCACAGAAATATGAACAGTGCTATAAAAAAAAAACTTACCTCAAAAATTTACTAACAGCATCCTTGCTACAGGGAGAGTAGAAAGGATTTGTGGACATTTTCGGTCCGATGCCCATAATATAACGATAGTCTTGGCAGTGCGCTGAGTTACCATGACCGTCGTGAGGTGATCCCAGCCTAAAAACAATTTCTTGCGATGTATTGGCCAGTCTGCTCAAGTTTGAATACGCTTAGTGTCGCGACTTACTCCCACGTGCGATGCTTAGGCAAATGACGCTAGTAAATTTGGTAACTTAATGAAGCTGGAGATATTCTGTGCTCACAAAACGGCAACAAAATGAGTGACGCGGCAACTTCTGTGATATGTGCTGGTAAAAACT
Organism: Dermacentor silvarum; assembly: GCF_013339745.2. Lineage (NCBI taxonomy): Eukaryota > Metazoa > Arthropoda > Arachnida > Ixodida > Ixodidae > Dermacentor > Dermacentor silvarum. The sequence continues at coordinate 70,408,569 of NC_051162.1, forward strand.
AAGCTTCTTAAACGTCGTTTCACGTATGAGAGGAAGCAACTTCACGGCGCTCAAATTATCGTGTTAGTTTCCATGAACAAACATCATTCTTGATTGAACTAATTTTACAGCGTAGCTTTTAAGGGGTCACCTCTCGATCGTCGCGTCCGGCAATAGAAAAAAAAAATGGCCGTATGCTGTATCTGTGCGTGAAAAAGCGAGCGGTCGAGGGACGCTCGCTTTCACGGGGATCGCACGCACGGCAGAGAGCAAACGCGACTTGCCAGCGGAAGGGGAGTGGTGGGTGAGGAGGGCATCGAGGCACCCTAGACTGTGCGTGTGCGTGCCCGCTCTGCCACTGCGGCGCATGCGCGCAGCCTTGCCGGCCACTGGCGCCGAGTCTATCTGGGCTCGCGCCCACCTCTCCCCAAATAGTGTCGACAACGGCGTTTAGCCGAACGTCACGTGGCCACCGTTTTCACAGCGGTTGTGTGCGGTCACACAAACAACGCGCACAACTGTTGTCGACGGCGGCGGCGTTTCTCCCGCGTTCGCACCGCATGCGCGCGGCCTTCGTGACGTGTTTATGAAGAACGTGGCAACCTTTGCTGGACACCCTATGGCGGTGTACGTATATATATAGCGACCATCACCATGGTCCCTGTGGTCGCTAAATAAATGAAAACCACCGGATCATATATATTTCTCATTCTCTAATAGTTCAAATAACCAAAACACCATCACATCTTAAGAGTCATATTTGGAAATACATAATTACCATCATAGTACAGCTTCGCTGCTCTTCCATCTCCACCCCATGAAAGGCTGACCGTTTTCTTTTTTGCATTCTTTCTTTGTAAAATGGTTAGGTATCTTCTGCATGACTCGGTTTAGTGTGGTGCGCTATTAGGAGATGGACAATGGAACTATCTGTAGAATATCATGCCCAAACTAATTAAGCAATATCTATAAAATTTAAATGTCATCAATTGACGAGTCTGAACGAAGAACCTTACGGGTGTGGTACAGACATCGCACCACTACTCTGCAACCGCACTTCATTGTTCGCGATATGTAAATAAGTATGGTGAAATCTAAGTATTTTTATTATGTGCAAATGTGAGAGCATTACCTGTCGCTAAGTGTGTCGCTGAGTTATGTGGCTGAGCTTAGTGTTGCGGCGAAATGTTACAGAGTTTAGTGCTGCTGCGTGAAGTTTCCGAGTGCATTGTTGTTGCTGATGAGATCGCAAGAACGCAAGACGACCAACCGGCCATACTGCTATCTCTCAGCTGAGATTTGTTTGCGGAGTTCTTGATAAAGTAGTGTCTCAAGAGCGTTGCGTTCAGTATTCTTTCTTTATGACACCACTTTTGAGCACGATATCACAACTTTGCCGAGTGATGAGAGCACTTTTCCGAGAGCAATCATGGTGTGGACTACATTTCGTCATCGGGTTCGTACGCTAACTACACATCATACTCTGTTTGGGATGTCGTAGTTGTCGGACGGGTAGATGAAGCGCGTTGCATCTTATTCATGGTCGTCGTCCCTGAGCTTCGCGACGGCGTCTGTGGATCCCCGACAACGCCAAACGCAAAGCTAGCGGCTGGTCCGCGGGTGATCCATCCTACGCATTGCATGACCTAACCAGCTCCATTTCGTTCTATTAATGTACATTAGAATATAGGTTATCCCCATTTCTTCTCCGATCCACACCGCTCTCTTCCGGTCTCCTAACGTCAGGCATACCATTTTCCGTTCGATCGCTCTTTGTGCAGTCCTTAACTGGTTCTCGAGCTTCTTTGTTATCTTCCAAGTTTCTTACAGTTATGTGGTACACTTGAAGTCACAAGTTATTCCGTATAAAGGGCCGCAAGAGAGAGAAAAGTCATAAGGGAAAGGCTGAACCCGGTAGGCTACCCTGCACTGGGGAAAGGGGAGAAGGGATTGAAAGAGGAGAAGGAAGAGAGAAGTTCACAGTTCACGCCTTGCACAATTACAGTCAAGCGTTCATCGCTAAGTTTCGTCACAGGCGGTCATGCAGGCTTGTGCACTTCAAAAAGCGCAGCAGCGCCTTTGTAGCCCTGTACATAGAAGACGCACGAGGCCACGGGCCCAAGATCTTCTCCTCCGTAAAAGGCCCGTCGTCTAAGTGCCCCAAAGCAGTCCGAAGGGCAATACTCTCTTCTTCGTATCTAGGGCAGTCACATAAGAGATGTCTGGTGGTTTCCTCAACACCACATGTGCTGCAGTTGGCACTGTCCGCCATTCCAATTAGAAATGAATAGGAGTTCGTAAAAGAAACTCGTAATCGGAGGCGGCACAGTAAGGTTTCTTCATGTCGTTTAAAACCGGGTAAAAGTCGTAATTGCATCTGTGGGTCCATGGCATATAGGCGCCGGTTGGTAAACTCTGGTGTATGCCATTTTCTTAGAGTTGTAGTATGGGCAAGACTGCTGAGGTGCCGCGCTGCATCCGTTCTTGACAATGGTATTGGGATTCTTTTATATTCGTCATGTGCTTCACGGGCAGCTTTGTCGGCACATTCATTGCCAGTGATGTTGCAGTGCCCAGGTAGCCACTGAAATACAATGTCGTGGCCTCTGACCACCGCTTGATGGTAGCGTACTCGTATTTCTGCTACCAATTGTTCATGTGGGCTGCGGCGCAGAGCTGATAAAGGTCACTGTAGGGCTGCCTTTGAGTCAAAGAATATAGCCCAATTATTTGGTGATTGTTCGTGCACATAAAGCACTGCGCTACAGAGGGCGGCAAGTTCAGACCCTGTCGATGTTGTGACGTGGCTGATCTTGAACTTCTTGCAAAATGATGCCGACGGAATAACTACCGCACCAGTAGAGCTGGTCAGAGTCGAAGAGCCATCTGTATAAATGTGAATTCGATCAGAGTAGGAATCATGCAGCATATGTAGAGCAGCTTGATTCAGGGCACAAGTTGGCAAGTCGGACTTCTTTGTAACTCCTGGAATGGAGAGCCGCACTTGTGGCTGCCGGAGACACCACAAAGGACAAGGTGCTATTGCAGCAGGTGTGAAGTCCAATGGAAGAGAAGATCGATAGGAGGTTACAATGCCCGAAAAAGTTGCATCTGGCCTACTTTCCGAGAGAGAAGCAAGGCGTTGAGACTGTAGTCGGGAAAGGTGCCGAAGATGATTTCGAAGGGTGTCTGTGGCGACATACGTTCTGATGGGATGTTCCCTGGTGATGGCAATTGTTGCAGCTGTTGAGGCGCATCGCGGTAGGCCAAGACAAGTTCTAAGTCTTGAGCTTGGATGCTCTCAAGC
>NC_051162.1:70411954-70430964 GCF_013339745.2 Dermacentor silvarum
GATAACTTCTACAACTAGGATTCCCACTCAAAAAGAAGCAGCGCCCTCTTACACCATGCCTCACAATATTGTGCCTTCACCAGATTCTAGTGTAATTGACAGAGATATATCATATCATTACCCTGTATTCGTCACGTTCAAATCTAAGCTTCCTAGGTCAGATGCCTTATTTTACGTGTTGTCTTGATAAGCTAATTTTTGTGGTGGAATTGACAAAATCTATGGTCAATGATAGCTACCAAACAAAATCCAGAGCAAGAACTTCATTTATTTTCTTATTTTGAAAAGCTGTTCATGCTAACATTGCAACTGTGAAGCGCAAAAAGATTAAATTGCTTCGCAATAAGCGGTTCATAAATGGGCGACTTGTGAGCATCAGAAAAAATAAACATGTTAGAGAGACTAAAAAACAGCATTTCAATGTTATGTAGCGTTACGCTTTAAAAAATATTGAAAAGGTTGAGTAATTTACGGAAAAATTCAATAAGGCAATATTACAAAAATAACTTCATGAAAAACAACTTTAATAAAAAACTATGCCACATAATGAACTAGTTTTTGAATGCACTGTATTTTGGCGATTCCACTGAAAAGAAAATATTTAAAATATTTAGCTATCACTGACCCACTCAGCCTTGCCCATGTGTTCAGTAATCACTTTTATAAAATTACCATACGACTCATGCTTTGTTCTTTCATTCGTGCCGAGGCGACCAGTCATTCTTTCGGATTTTCTGTAACCTCTGAAGTCCTTACTAAGATTTTCATCTTAAGAACAAAAGTGCTGGCATTACTGAAATTTTTCACATTCCATTCAAAGTTTGTTGCTCCAAACTATTTGTGATGCTCTCAGTAATGTAATTATTCGTAGGTTGAAAACTGGTATATTCTCTAGATATCTAAAAAAGCTAAGGTTAATTCCTGATCCCAAAAACGGTGACAAAGCTCAAGTCGTTAACTATCTTCTTATATGTATCTTATCGTCAATTAGTAAAGTTTTGAAAAATGATCAGTTTACCGTAATAACAGTTACCTTAACAAATTTAGCTTGCTAAATTCTTGTCATTTGGGTTCTCGCTCAGGAGTCTCGACTAAAGAACTGATAATATTAGACATTCGCATCATCTCGCATGCTTTGTTGGCTCCGCCTTTTTTTTTAGACTTTACTAAAGCCTTTGAAACGCTATGGTGTTGGGCTACTGAGCACGAGGTCGGGGGATCGAATCCCGGCCATGGCGGCCGCATTTCGATGGGGGAGAAATGCGAAAACACCCGTGTATTTAGATTTAGGTGCACGTTAAAGAACCCCAGGTGGTCCAGATTTACGGATTCCCCCACTACTGCGTGCCTCATAATGAGCTCGCGGTTGTGGCACGCAAAACCCCATTTTTTAATTTAAATACAAAAAACCATGATGTTTTGTTTACTGCAGTCTATTGGAATTTCCGGTCCAGCACGTAATATTTTAGAACGTTATCTATTTAATTCTGAATTCACACTGTACAAGGGTGGGGCTTTCTCTGCAAGCAAGATTATACCAAGGAGGGCTCAGGGCTCCATTTTCGGTTGACTATTATTTTGAAATTATTAGAATAATTTACCCGACTGCCATAGTTATACACTGTCTATATTACACAAACAAGATACGACTATTGCCCTCTCATATAAATCATTTCGCTGATTTGGAACTAAACAGTGTCCGGTCTGAAAACTGGTGTAACGCCAATTTTCTAATACTAAAAACTTTCATGTAACACGTATTGATCAACAGAAAGCTGTATCGGGAGTTTGTTCACGTTCGTCTATAATCTTCTCATTGACACTTTTCATCCAACTATAATAGTTGAGAAGTTGAATATTAGTTAGGACCTAATGTCTACTTAGACGGAATGCAAAAAAAATAATCTGAGTATCTCCAAGCGACGGCAAACAACATTACCTTGGTTCTGTCTAGGTAAGTGGCAGTTGGATATTTTTTCAGTTTCCATAAAGTTAAATGAAACACCCTGCTATATATGCAGGGTGTCTCAGCTAAATGTAGCCAATGTTTTAAAACGACGGAGGCGTGCTAGGTGGCTCAAACCCACTCAGTGGTTCTGACGATCGCGTTTCCTAGTCTAGCGGTATTTTTTTCGTTTCGAAAAGTCAATAATTAGTAATAAACTAATTACGTAACTTTATAATATGGGCTTACAAAGAAAGTTCCAATTCTAAAGTTGTAGATCACATTTAAAAAATTACCTACTGAAGGGTTTGCAACTAAGTGCCATTGATGGAGCTTCTCCTAATTGCTTTTGATGAAAGGCCTGCGAAATACAAAAACAACTACGTGATTGCGCCAGTATTTCAGTGCTCCTAGGCAACTGATCAGTAAAGTACGTTGTTTGCATGCTTTTTTCGAGACTCACTCGCGTGCCTTACCGTGATCGGCGCACATAAGCGAGCGGCGGTGATGAAGGTGTCTCGCGGTCCGACGTGACGAGGCATAAACATCTCATTCGTTGCACTTGTGGAATGAAGCACCAAAAACACAAGGCAAGAAGAAAGAAAAGAAAAAAGAAAGCTCGGGCTAAGTAAATGGTGACCGCAGAATTGCTTAATTGGGAACGAAAATGCTGTTGTCATGTTCTTCTATTCATTCGTGATCATACCTACCAACGAGAGTTATTGGCGTGTACTCTGCGGTCACCTGAAACGACAAGCCCGTCGCGGAACTGCTGTACAGATATGTGGATTTTGTTTCTTGATCGATCGTCTGGGAGCGCTGAAATAGTGGTGCTATCACGTGGTTGTTGTTGTATTTCCGCGGGCTTTCTTTAAAGGCAATTACAAGAAGCACCATCAAAGGTACCTTACATATAAACACTTCAGTCAGCCATTTTTAAATATGATGTACAAGTTTCGTATTGACACTTTCTTGGTAAAGCCAATACCGAGAAAGTTTAGCAATTAGCCTGTACTAATAATTGTCTTTGCGCAACGAAAAAAATACCGCAGACTTGGACATGCTTGGACAGCATCGCAGGTATACTCCGTGGTATGCTGTACAACAACAGGTAGTAGCGTGTCAAAAGGCAATGCAGGGTGGTGCCCATATATGCGGTAAAATGGCGAAAAACCGGCGGAGTCGTGACGGGAGGAGTTGTACGCGAACGTGGCGTATGGCACAGCGCTGTCCCAGTCCCGATGATCGTCAGACACGTAGATCGACAGCATATCGGTTAAGGTGCGGTTCAGAATTTCGGTGAGTCCGTTGGTCTGCGGGTGCTGCGCAGTAGTAAGCTTGTGCTCCACAGAACAGGAACGAAGGAGGTCATCGACAACGTTCGACAAGAAGTAGCGGCCTCGGTCTGTGAGCAGTTGCCGAGGAGCACCATGACGAAGGATGACGTCATGAAGGAACAACTCGGCGACGTCATTGGCGCAACTATTCGGCAAAACTCGCGTGATGGCAAAACGCGTAGCGTAGTCGGTCGCACCTGCGATCCACTTGTTCCCTGAAGCAGACGTAGGAAATGGACGGAGGAGGTCAAGACCGATGCGGTATAATGGTTCCTCGGGTATGTCAATAGAATGCAGGCCTGCAGGAAACCCTGAGGGCCGTTTACGTCGCTGACAAAGGTCACACGCAGCAACGTAGCGTCCAACAGATCGGTACAGACCAGGCTAGAAAAGCCGACGCCGCACGCGATCGTATGCGCGGGATACGCCAAGATGGCCAGCGGTCGGAGCATCGTGGAGTTCTTTGAGAACAGTAGCACGAAGATGTTTGGGGAGAACAAGCAGAAGCGCTGGGCCGTCGGGAGTGGTACTACGACGGTAAAGAATATCGTCTTGAAGCTCAAACAGACAAAGCGATGGGTCGGGCTGACGAGAATGAAGGCAGCCAAATATAGATCGTAACGTGTCGTCACTTTGCTGTTCAGCGCGCATGTCGGCCAGATCTGCAATAGCCATGACGAAGTCACCGGTATCACGTTCGGCGGTGTCGGGAGGGTTGACAAGGGGGCGTGATAAACAGTCAGCATCTATGTGCCTCCGGCCAGATTTGTAGAGCACGTCAAAGGTGTGCTCCTGTAGTCGTGACGCCCTGCGCCCAAGATCTCCTGTAGGATCCTTCAGCGACGAGAGCCAGCAAAGGGCATGGTGGTTGTGACAATGGAAAACGTTCGGCCGTACAAATGAGGGCGGAATTTTGCCACAGCCCACACCAAAGCGAGGCATTCGCGCTCAGTTATCGAATAATTCCGCTCCGACGACGGGAGAAGGCGGCTGGCGTAGGCAATGACACGGTCCTTGTCGTTCTGGCGCTGGGCGAATACTGCACCTATGCCATGGCCACTAGCGTCGATGCGAACTTCTGTAGGGGCTGACGGGTCATAATGCGCCAAAATGGGCAGGGGAGTCAGTAAACTGACCAAGGTGGTGAATGCGGCAGCTTGTGCACGACCCCAAGAAAAAGAGATGTCCTTCTTGAATAGGTCAGTAAACGGCTGGGCAATGTCGGCAATATTCCTGACAAAGCGGCGGAAGTAGGAACACAAGCCGACAAAGCTCCGTACATAGCTAACTGAGCGAGAAACAGGAAAGTCTCGGACGGCACGCACCTTGTCGGGGTCAGGTTGGACACCGCTAGCACTAACAAGGTGACCGTGAACGGTGATATGACGCGGAGCGAAACGGCACTTGGAGGAGTTAAGTTGCAGGCCAGTTAAGAATGGCCGACAGGCGGACTAGGTGGTTTTTAAAGTAGGCGAAAAGAAAATTACGTCATCTAGTAGCATAAACACGTAGACCACTTATAGCCCCGAAGGAGAGAATCCATCATTCGCTCGAAGGTTGCGGGAGGATTAAACAATCCAGAAGGCATAACCTTGAATTGTAAAGTCCATCTGGCGTGATGAACGCATTCTTTTCGCGGTCCATGGCATCAACGGTAATCTACCAGTATCCGGAGCGTAGGTCGATGCAAGAAAAGTACGTGGCGCCGTGGAGGCAGTCCAAGGCTTCATCGATTCGGGGTAGGGGGTAGACGTCCTTGCGTGTGATGTTGTTCAAGTGTCGGTAGTCAACACAAAAGCGTCAGCTGCCGTCTTTCGTTTTTTACTAGAACCACAGGGGACGCCCATGGACTGGAAGAACGTTCGATAACGCCTTTTGTGAGCATTTTATCAACTTCGCCTTGGATCACACGATGTTCGGCGAGGGAGACACCTTAGGGACGGCAGCGGATAGGGCTCGCGTCGCCCGTGTCGATGCGATGTTGGACAACAGACGTTTGGCTCAGACAACGATCGTCGAAGTCGAAAATGCCGTGGTAAGACTCCAGGAGGCAGCGAAGGTCAGTAACTTGATCAGAACGAAGGCCAGCAGGGATCATTCTGAAAAAGACATCGCGCGGCGAATGAAGGTCGAACTGGATGGACTGGTGGGATCGAACTCGCAAATTTCTCAGTCTCCGGTAGCAGTGATGGTGGCGAGTGACATGCCTGCCGGAATCAGTTGTGGAGAGGCGCTGAAGTTTAAAATAGGAATGGTGATGCGGTTGCCGGTGACAGTCACGAGGGTGTTAGGCACGGCGACGTTCTTGGCGAGCAGAACGTCTGTTACCGGGTATAGCACGTAACTGCCATCAGTGACAGGAGGACTCGAGACCACGGCGATATACATGATGGCTTGCGGCGGCATGCGCACATGAGAGTGTACTATAATTAGATTGGGGGAGTGGGCCCAGCGGACGCCTGTGCAAGCGCCGAGGGTGAAGCAAAAAACGCGGAAAATCTGGCGGTGCTGCCGTCGCCTTCTGAACCTCCGGCCAATGAACGTTGGCTCCGGCTGTTTCGGCAGCGCTCAGTGGCTGACGCGAGCTCGCGGGCTGAGTAGATGTCATCTGCTCGATGCACCGTCGTTGGTGCGTCGTTTGCGTTTTTTCCGCCACTCTTTTTACATTTTATTTACAATAGATCGGTGGGGAATAATCTCAGTGTTACCGCCACCGAGTATCCGTCTGTCAAAGCTCCATGTAGCTGCGGCAGTGTCTCCGACGCGACAAACGCCCGGCTGGCGAGTGGGGCAGCTCATTCGGAAGAAAGTGACGGTGGCGCCACCTAGATTTTCAATAAAAATGCCTCAGCGCAGAGCCCTCGCTGGACTCACTCCCCCAATCTAGTACACTCTACGCACATAGTCGAGAGAGCAGAGACGGGTCGAAGGCGTGGTTTGTGCATCAGCTCGGTGAGGTAGTTCGAGCTGGAGGAGGCCAGATGCACGGTCAGTTAGGGCAGAATAAGTTGCGAGAAAATCCAGACCACGTATAACGTCGTACGGATATTGCTCACGAACAGCAAATAAAGCAGTACTTGGGTGACTGGCGATTGTGACGTGGGCGGTGCACATACCAAGGATGGTGGGAGTTCCTCCATCGACTACTCTTACAACGTGGGAAACAGCAGGCGTGACCACCTTCTGAAGGCGACGGCGAAGACCAGAGCTCATGACAGAAATATAAGCCCCGGTGTCGACAAGTGCAGAAATGGTCACGCCATCAACGTCAACGTCCAACACACAGCGTCGAGTCGGCAGAGCAAGTAGAGGGCTTTGGCGCAGAGCCGTAGATGCAGCGTTACCTCCGGGCGCTGCATCGTTTAGTTTTCCGGAGTGAAGGAGCCACGGTTGCTCGGCGACGGCGCGCGGCGAGGTGGCAGGGAGCAGTAGGACGGACGGCGGCACGGTTGCGAACGCGACTGATGACCTCTACGTGACGGCGAGCGGCTGGACCATGTCGTGGCAGCGTGAGGATTGTATGGGTGTGCCGCAGATGGTGGCTCAATTAAGGGCTGCGATCAAGGCGGCGAGCATGGCCAAAGGATGGAGTACGTTGCGGGAACGACCAGCGGTTGTGACAGTAGCGAGAAACGTGCCCGACACGGCGGCAGTTAAAGCAGATAGGCCGATCGTCTTCAGATCGCCAATCAGCAGGGTTCCGAGATCGTGGAGCGAACCGTGGATACTGAGGGAATGATTTCGGGGCCCCGGAAGTGGATTTAGGGCTTACAACGGTGCGAGTAGCGTGAACCCCGAAATTCGCGAGTTGGTTTCGCACGATAGCTTAGACGAGTGAAGCCGCTGGTGTGCTCGAGTCGCCAGCGTCAGAGCTAGTAAAGAGGCTAGCGGGAGCGTTTTTATAGATTTCGCGGCCGACAATCCTCGTCAATTCGGCCGAAGGCGGCGAAAGGTTAGATTGCGGCCGCTCTTCACACGAAGACGTTGCAGCAGTGTTGGGAAGCCGGCCGAATGGCCATTCAATACGGTGGCTCTTAGCCTGCTCGAAGCGCTGACACTCCTCGATCATGGCATCGACGGTATCACAATTTCTAAACATCACTCTTTTCAAATTAACGGTAAATAAACGGAAAATCATAACGACGGCGAACAAGGCAAAAAAATTTTCGGAGCTTGCACTGGAGTTCCTATGCTAAAGAGACAGCGGAGCTGATGGGCACCTAGCTAGTCCAGGCTTTTTGGCTAGGTTAAGCACGACCAAGTCATCCCGAGCATTTTTCGAAATTTATTGATTATTGATTGATATTCGATTAGCAATTGACTGCCTATCCATTGGCTATCGCAAGCTATTGTCCACCTATTTTGACTAGACGAAGCAGTATCAAGTCATCCCCAGCATTTTCAGGAATTGATATCTGACTAAGCCTAAGTAGTCCCAATCATGCTTACGTAGACTTAGCCAGGCTAAGATTCGCTAGTTCACAGGGGTATGTTCCATTGCACTTGGGCCGTTTATTGTTTTATTATTTAATAAACGTCTTTCTCTCCCTCTCTCTCCCTCTCTCTGCACTGCCGCCAGGATCGGCGCACATTTTCTGTTCGCATGTTACGGACTAACGCTCGGCTTAAACAGCTCCGCTGTTAAAAGCTATGGTTTTCAATGATATTCCGGTACGACGAAACAGTACTCATTCTGCTATCCTGTAGCATGCCGAGAGTATCATCCCCTTTAACGCTCTTTTGGTGACTGATCAGCTAAGCAGCTAGAGCAACCGTGCTCTGGGTCCCCCACATGACGAGTTTTCATCTTTGCGCATGAAACCTTCGTAGTGGAAAGCGTGCGCCTTACTTAGAAACACGGCACTTCTTCCTTTTCCATCTCATCATATGTTTTCACTGGCGGTTCTTCAATAAATTTAATTATTTCTAGTCCGTGGCAGCTCGATTAACGTCCCATGAGACAATACTCCTCATAGCTGTTTTATTTTACCGATTGCCTCGTGGGATAGCTCTTTCCGTTACTTATGACTACGAGTCATTTCTCGTAGTAATACGGCCTGAATAGAAATATGGTGGGGACACGGCGAATTCTGAAGGAGATTGCAACAGCTCTCCGTGTTCCCAAGGAATGTGTTTGAAGGAAGAGGACATTTCTGTTGGACAGAATAACACCTCGAGTTCAATACCACATTGAATAATTGATGTCATAGGGGACACAGTTACATCAGATCATTAAAATATAAAAAACAATAAGAGAGCACCTAAGTACTTCTCACGAGCTGTGTATGCCAAAGCATTATTGTCAATTTGAAAAAAACCTGACCCCCTTCGAATTTTGGATGCGAGTAATATACCATAGCGGTACGTTCTGCTCGAGCCTGCAAGCAGCACCAACCTGCGGTGCCAACACCGCATGCCACTGACGTGTTGCCCGACAACAGACTGGGCAACCAGGAGCGTCGCCAAGGCCGTTAGGCTTGTGCAGCACCTAAGCCCAGTGGGAGTGAGAGAGAGAGAGAGAGAGACGGACCTCACGCCGGCTTTCGAGAGCGAGGGAGACGTGGCGAAGCTGCGATGCCCTCTCCACTATCGCAACAGCTGACGCGCTAACCCAGCAGCAGGTGTGCCCTTTCGCCCACTCTGCTCCTTTGAGCCGCACTGGTCCCTCGGCGTCACGACCAATGGGAACTCCGTCGACTCCGCGCTCGTGACGTGGAGTTGCAGCCAATGGTAATGGGAGTTTAGGTGCCATTTTGCTGGTACAGATGACAGACGCCGGCTATTTAGTTCAATGGGCCATTTGACACTTTTGCATCAAAATTGCCACCTGGATGTGCGACCAGCTACGTGTTTTTGTATCTTTCCTCAATCTTAGAGAAAAAAAATTATGTCTGAACCACTGTACAAACGGCCATACTTGTATCTTTCATTAAGGACAAAATGTGAAAATGCAAGTTCTCGAGACGAATTTCTAGAAAAAAATGTATTCCTCCATGAGGTACGCTAGTGTGAAACGCTGGAACTAGTGTTAAACACACAAAAAGACTGAAGAATAAGAACGTGAATGATGTTAGACGGGAAAGCATAACATACCAGCAATCGGTGTCTTCTTATTTTTATTGTCTGTACTGACTAATCCTCGCCTGCAATGTAGAAGTCATCGAAGCGTAAACCAAACTGAATAGAAGAATAAATTAAACAAGGACTTAGAGTAATTGCGAGAGCCCACGCATTAGGGCTTGCGAAAATTGTTACGTAAGAAAGAGAGCCCACGCATTAGTGCTTGTGAAAATTGTTACATAAAATTGAGAAGTAAATATTTCAACTACACACAATAGGTAACGATGGAGTTAACGCGTTGCTTATAACTATTTACGCCGAATAAAGCAAGACGCATATGCTGTACTGTGTATTAGGAAAATGCTAAAATCTTTCAGTACACTTCTGCTCTATTTGGGTACCTATATTATTTCTCAACTAATTAACACAACACTTAGCTCAGAGCGCAGCTGTGAGCAATATTATTTATAAATAAATAAATAAGCGCACTCATGGTACCATGCGTTACGCAAAATTCTTTGGTACATCCCAATTATCACATCTCCAAAGTCCTCAAAATGTGGCAGCGCATTAATTCCTTGGATATTATTATTGAAGGTAATTTGATTACCATTCTTTCTTCAGACGGGAGTGACATTAGTTACATTAGGTGCCGGCGATGCTCAAGATGCAGGCCAACAGGCGTGAGTTCGCGGGCACGCGAGGCCACATGTGAAACATGATTGCGATTCAGCTCAATCGTTTTTACATTTGAGACTTGAGCGTCAGAACTGAGCTTAGAAAAGCAACTCTGCCTTTTGTGGTTACTTACTAGCCTTCTTTAAAGCGAACAGTTTTGTTTGCCTCCTTTACTCGTGTTCGTCGTTGCCGGTCGCACGATGGATTTGCGATACAGAAGCACCGATGAAAAGCGTGCGTGTTCTACCGAAACTCGGTTACGAGGTGTGTTCGTCACCGAACGACAGCATCATAGGTCTTCGAGACGTACGTGCTAATTCGCGTTAGTTTCAAAGTGTGTGGAGGTTATGATGCGGCGGTGGAGCACTCGCAAAGAAAACGTGCAGTCGCCCGCTCGTTCACTGACTGGTTTAGTCATTCGCATGCTTGTTCGTTCAACTATTCGTACGGCCACTATGTCACTGAGACGCACTTGTTGTAGGACAGTAAGGCTCGCGCGTCCGTGCCCTCTGCTAGCCTTTCAGCGTCATAGCTATGCGCGCCGCGAATTCAATTGGCACGGACGGCGCAGATTAGTTTTGTTACTGAGGGTTTGCTGGAAGCCAGCATGTTGGCATTTGATCGTAGACGTGTTATATACAAACATTTGAAACAAGATCAAAACAGGGCTGGTGGGGTGGAGCAGAGGCAGAGCACCTGGCCTCTAATCTGAAGGTTGTAAGTTCGAATCCTCCTCCAGTCGACTATATTTTCAGCATGTAGTGGAGCCTGACACCGGCAAAAAAAGATCGCCGAGAGCTAGTGGGGCTATAATAGTCCAGGTTCAACCAAATTAGGAAGGCCCACTAAGCTTCACCAAAGTCACTCCCTCACCAGAACAGGAATTGGCCTCCCTGGTGCAGTATTCGGCCACCACGTCCCTCATTACTCCTACAATTAACCCACGGCCCTCAGTCCCCAGTGGCTGTGGAGCACCTGACCAAGGCGGCGGTCAGACCCATGACGCGGCAGAGGGTGCTAAGAATTTCTGGGTTCGGACAGGTCGCCACTGGAAACTGAACGTGGTAACGTTAAACACGTCCACCCTATCGCGTGAGGTTAGCTTACCAGGGCTATTTGAAGAATTATCAGGTATTGCCTGGGATATTATTGGACTAAGTGAGGTTAGAAGAACTGGTGAGGCGTATACAGTGCTGACTAAATGCCACGGCCGCTGCTACAGAGGTCTTCCCGATAAGACAGAATTTGGAGTAGGATTTCTAGTACGTTAGGACACATCAGGCAACATTAATGAATTCTACAGATATAATGAAAGGGTAGCAGTCGTCGTAATATAGCTAAATAGGTGGTACAGAACCACAACCTCCAGTCACGACGATGAAGAAATAGAACAGTTTTATGAAGATGATGTATTAGCAATAAAAAAGGTGCTAACGCAGTATACTGTAGTCATGGGAGACTTCAATGCAAAAGTGGGAAAAAAGCAGGCTGGTCAGCAAGCAATAGGCAACTACGGCATTGGTTCTAGGAACACTAGAGGAGAGACGTTGGAACAATTCCAGGAAAGGAAAAGGCTCCGAAAAATTAGTACCTTCTTCAGGAAGCGCAGCAACAGGAAGTCAACCTGGAAAAGCCCAATGAAGAACGATGGAATGAAATAGATGTCATACTCTCTGCCAATCCCAGCATAGTGTAGAATGTAGAAGTGTTAGGTAGGGTAAAACGCGGTTACCATAGATTAGAAAGGTTTAGGATTTCTCTCAGTTTGAAGAGAGAAAGAACAAAATTAGTGAAGAAACAGGCCCACCTCGACGAAGTAAGGGTAAAATCAGATCAATTCAGGCTGGTGCTCGCAAACAAGTAGGCAGCTTTAGAACACGAAGATGAAGATAACATAGAAGTTATTATTGAATCCGTAGCTAGGCTGATCTCAGAAGCACCAATTGAAGTGGGAGGTAAAGCACCAAGGCAACCAGTAGGTAAGCTTTCTCAAGTGACAAAGGACTTAATAAAGAAAGGGCAAACATGAAAGTGTCAAACTCGAGAGATCAGATAGAATTGGCTGAACTGATCAATAAGAATGTACTGGATATCCGAAATTATTATGTGGATACGATTGAGGAAGCAGTAAAATATGAAGGCAGCATGAAATTATGAAAGAAAACGTAGCATGGGACAAGGCAAAATGTATGCACTAAAAGATAAGCAGGTTAATATCATCAGCAATTTCGATGACATAGTAAAAGCAGCGTAAGAATTCTCTACTGATCTGTGCAGTTACAGAGCAGCTAAGCTATTTTCTTTCAAAGTAGTGATGAACAGGATACAGAGGCTCCTTCTAAAACTAGCGATGAAGAAGGGCCTTGAAAGACATTACAAAGGGAAAAGCTGCTAGAGAAGATGGAGTAACCGTCGATTTATTCAAAGATGGAGCAGACATCATGCTTGATAAGCTTGCGGCCGTTCATACGCAATGCCTTACGACTTCAACTGTACCAGAAAGCCCGAAGAACGCCAACATTATACTCATTCATAAGAAGGGAGACGTTAAATAATTGAAGAATTATAGACCCATTACCCTGCTTTCAATTTTTATTAATATATTCACCATGTAATGATGAAGATAGCACAAGCGTCGTTGTGGTCGCATGGCCCCTGAAGTGAGGAAGACAAAGACAAGAGGATCGGTGTCGCTGGTTTTTCCTCACTTCAAACACGACATCGTCGTGTTTTCTTCAGCCTTCTCGACGCACCTCTCACGTCTCCACCAAGTTTTGACATGTCTTAAGAACGCTGGTCTTCAGCTGAATATCAAAAGTGTCGCTTTGCAGCTCGCACCTTGACTATCCTCGGCCACGTTGTATCCAAGGACGGCGTCCTTCCTGATCCTCCGAATCTTCGAGCTGTCGCCGAGTTCCCTAAGCCGACGTCACTGAAGACCCTCCGGAGCTTCATCGGCATTTGTTGTTTTGGTCGCTTTGTGCGCAGTTTTGCGACCATTATCGCACCTTTGACGCGACTTCTCACCGTTGGCAGCCGACATGTCTAACTGGTCTCCTGAAGGTGATGACGCATTCAAGACGCTACGCCAGCTGCTCACATCTCCTCTGATTCTCCAGCACTACGATCTCCGGGCGCCTACAGAGGTACACACTGATGCAAGCGGCGTGGGCTTTGATGATGTGCTCGCTCAACGGAAGCCTGGTTATAACGAATATCTTGTCGCCCAAGCGAGCCAAACCCTCCCAAAGGCCGAGACCAACTATTCAACCACTGAGAACGAGTGCCTGGCTATAGTCTGGGCTCTTGCCAAGTTCCGGCCCTACCTTTATGGCTGCCCATTTTACGTCGTGACGGACCACCACTCTCCTTGCTGGATGTCGACTTTAAATGATCCCTCAGGCCGCCTTGGTCGGTGGGCCCTCCGGCTACTGGAGTGTGATATCCAAGTGGTTTACAGGTCTGGCCGCACGCACTCCGACGCATATTCCCTTTCTCGCTCTCTACGATACAGCGTCTATCTCGACACAGTATACCGCTATCTCAGCGCTCAACGTCGAGTCCATGCATTGGGCGCAACGGAAGGATCCGTGGATTGCTGCCCTTATCGACCTTCTGTCGAATTCCACCACGAATCCGCCCTCCCGCGCGCTTCGCCGTCAAGCCTCTCCTTTTACCGTGCGAGACAACCTGCTCTACCGCCGCAAATATATACCGAATGGTCGCACGTGGCTTCTCGTAATACCTCGTCACATGCGCTCCGACATCTGCGCTGCTTTTCATGCCGACCCACAGAGTGCTCACGCAGGCGTGCTGAAAACTTACGCAAGGTTGCGCCAACGCTTCTACTGGCACGGTATGTACAGCTTTGTACTCAAGTATATCCGTGCTTGCGAAGCATGCCAAAAACGGAGGATTCCTCCGCAACGCTCGACCGGCGCTCTTCAGCCTCTACCTTGCCCTGCGCGGCCTTTCGATCGGGTCGGCATCGACCTTTACGGCCCACTCCCGTGCACTACGTCTGGAAGCCGGTGGATCATCGTTGGTATTGACCATCTCACCCGATATGTTGAGACTGCCGCCCTTCCTGCCGCTACAGCACGCGAGGTTGCATTCTTCATCCTGCGCAATTTCATGCTTCGACTTGGCGCTCCTCGAGAACTCCTCAGTGACAGAGGACGTGCCTTTATTTGCCATGTACTTGAAGCCCTGCTTGCCGAGGGCCATGTCGTCCACCGTACATCAACCGCGTACCATCCGCAAACCAATGGATTAACTGAGCGTTTCAATCGCACTCTTGGCGGCATGTTGACTGCATACGTCGCGTCGGATCACTCCAACTGGGACATGGTACTCCCCTTTATTACCTACGCTTACAATACCACCGCGACTCAAGCGACCACAAGTTTTTCGCCATTCTTTTTATTGTATGGATGAGAACCCTCGTGCACCCTCGATACAGCATTGCCATACTAACCTGACGCCTCTCAATATCGATCCATGGCAGAAGTAGCCAGGTACGCTGAAGAATGCCGCCAACTTGCCCGTACCTTCACGACGGAAGGTCAAGCTCACCAGCGGAATCGACATGACACTGTCCTGAGCCCTACCACTTTCCTTATCGGCTCCCTCGTTTGGTTGTCGATTCCGCCTCACGTTCCGGGTGTTTCGTTTAAGCTGCTGGCTCAATACCACGGACCCTAGCAGATCGTCGCCTGTACATATGCTGTAAACTAAGTGGTTGAACCTCTGACACTGTCTGACGAGCTGCGGCGTCGTGGTCGCGAGACCGTGCACGTCAGCCGGCTTAAACCATATTATGATCCCTCTATCGTGTCGTCACCGTGAGTCGCCAGGGTGGCTAGTCTTCCCTCGTGGGGCTATTGTAATGACGAAGATAGCACAAGCGTCGTTGTGGTCGCATGGCTCCTGAAGTGAGTAAGACACAGACAAGAGGATCGGTGTCGCTGGTTTTTCCTCGCGCTGGCATTTGGCTGGAACTACTGGGGTGCTCTTTGCGCTGGACCTGACGTGACCGGCATTGAACGCCAAAAAGCCGATATAAACCAAGATAATTTTCAATATAATCAGGGCAACCCTGACTTTAGCCAACCCGGAGAACAGGCTGGCTTCAGGAAGGGATATTTTACGATTTATCATATCCATGTCACAAATCAGGTAATAGAGAAATTTGCGAAGTACAATCAATCTCTCTATATGGCTTTCATAGATTATGAAAAAGCATTTGATTCAGTAGAGATACCAGGAGTCATACAGGCATTGTGTAATCCAGTAGTACAGGAGGCGTACGTGAATATCTGGACAAATATCTACGAGGATTTGACAGCAACCTTGGTTCTCCACAATAAAAGTAGAAAGATACCTATCGAGAAAGGGGGAAGGCAAGGAGACGCAATCTCTCCAATGCTATTCACTGCACGCTTAGAATAGACTCTGAAGGCATAGACGCACGCTCTTAGACTCTGAAGGCATAGGAGTGAGGAACAACGGCGAATATCTCAGCAACCTTCGGTTTGCTGATGACATTCTCCTATTCAGCAACAATGGAGACGAATTACAGCAAATGATTGAGGACCTTGACCGATAAAGTGTAAGAGTGGGGTTGAAGATTAATATGCTGAAGACAAACGTAATGTTCAGTCGCCTGGCAAGGGAACAGGAATTCAGGATCTCCAGTCAGCCTCTAGAGTCTGTAAAGGAGTATGTTTACCTAGGTCAATTATACACAGGGGACTCTGACATTGACAAAGAAATTTACAGATGAATAAAATTGAGTAGGAGTGCATACGGCAGGCATTACCAAATTCAGATTGGGAGCTTACCACTGTCATTGAAAAGAAAAGTGCACAATTATTGCATTCTACCGGCGCTAATATATGGGGCAGAAACTTGGTGGTTAACAAAGAAGCTCGAGAATAAGTTAAGGGCAACACAAAGAGCGATGGAACAAAACACGTTAGGCCTAACGTTATGAGACAGGAAGAGAGCGGTGTGGATCAAAGAACAAACGGGGATAGCTGATATTACTCTAGTTGGCAATAAGCAGAAGAAATGGAGCTGCACAGGCCATGTAATGCGTAGGTTGGATAACCGGTGGACCATTAGAGTTACAAAATGGATACGATGAGAAGGGAAGTGCAGTCGATGGCGGCAGAAAACTAGGTGGGGTGATGAAGTTAGGAAATTTACAGGCGCAAGTTGGAATCAGCTAACCCAATACAGGGGTAATTGGAGATCACAGGAAGAGGCCTTCATCCTGCAGTGGACATAAATAGGCTGCTGCTGATGATGAAGATCCACGTACTTACAAGAGAGAGCTAGTATGAAGACTGTTCGCGGTTACGGGATTTTCTTGTTCAGTCATGTTAGGTTTCCACTTGGGGTCGCACTTTCAGGAGAGGTGTCTTCCTCTGCATGTTCCACACTCTATTTTTCGATAACAGTTTTTGGCAATATGTCCTCTCATGGTGCATCGATAACATTGGTTTTCTTCATGGTTATTGCGGCTGTCGGAAACTGGAGTTGAGTGCTTTGAAGTCCTTATCTTTAAATTTCGAGGAAGAGTGCAGAATAGCTGGTGTTGGTAAGGTGGAGTGCATGTTTGTTCTCTCCTCAGATGGTTTAGAGCATTTCTATTCTTTAAAATCATGAAGTCACTGTCGTTCAGTATTGCTGTTGTAAAGAGCCTGAACTATCGGTAGCTGACGGTGATGATTACGAATTGGCTTCTTTTCGGCAATAGCCAATGACAATGTCTGCTGGCAATGCCTTCAACAGAATGTCCATCATCATAGATGCGTACTTGGTAGGACTGACGTTTAGACCTTTCAGGCCTCTGATATGGCACTGCACATAATCCAATAGCCTTCGAAGATAGTCTACATCTTCTGAGGAAGCAACTGCTGGTAGTTTGCGCAGACGGCGTAGATTCTCCTGCACTATGCCTCGTTTATCGCCAAGACGACTCTTTAGAATTTCGGTGGCATCGTCGTAGCACTCGCCTATTGCCTGTAGACCAGAAATTGAAGCTGATGCTGCACCGCTCAGAAGATTATTCTGATATGGGCATCGTGCTTCTTTCGTCAGCTTTTTGTTTTCGTGCACAGACGCCTTGAATTGCTCCCAAAAAGCAGGCCAGTGGCAAAGCTGTCCGTCCAATGTCAGCAACTGTAGAATTGGAAGCTTGATCGATTTGCGCGGGGCACAAGTACATGTTGTGAACATGCAGCTGCGGAAGGGGCAGTCGTAAAACACTGATTTTGACCGAGTAGCCACTACCATAATATCAGCTCCCCTAACATTCTTCGCGCGGCATCTTGATAAGTCAACACACTTTCAAATTCTGTCGCGAACTCGTCCTCAGTGATAGCTTCCTTTGGATCGGCGTTACGCTTGTCCTCGTCCGCATTATTTGCGTGTAGTTGCACGATCAAATCTTTGCACTCTCAGCGCTTTCAATCACGGATTTTACTTCATTGATGAGACGCGTATTCATCTGGCGTCGCACCGCTCGCATTTCTTTGAGGACTTTAAGGCAGTTGGTCTTGTGTTTAAGCAATGTGTGACCTCGCTCACCTTCTCAGATGGACGCTGAATAGGTGTCTTATCACGGCGAACGGTAACGGCGGATGCTCCAGTCAGGTCGTACCGACTGGCTTTAGGCGGAGGTTACCGCTCTCCTTACGACGTGCTGTCTTCGCTTTCAAGTTTCAAAGAGTCCCAGCGAAAATTACCGGCGGGTTTCGGCACCAGAAGATAGAATAACATGACCTATGGTGAAACACAACTGTATTTACATTATTTACAGTAATTAGATCGGAATCGAAGTCTATGGCGGACGCTGTCTCTTCTTCGTCGTCTTCTTCATGCATCCGCACTCTCGCGTGCTGTTCAGTTGACTTGTTCTTCTCTATCTGTTCGAAGAAAGGGAAATAGTCAATAAGGCGGTATCAGTTTATGAGGAATGCAGACATCATATGCACCCGTGGTATTGATGAGAGATCCTCCTGGTTCATCAGCCTTAGTTGACTGCGACCTGCTTCGTACTTTCCTGAAGTCGAAGCTTCAGCTCTAGGATATTCAGCTCCTCTTCTTGAACTTTCTCTTGCTGCTCTAAAATTCTCCTGTTGCCACTCTGCATTTTCTTTCGCGACCTCACGTTCCTTAGCGCGCTCGTCGCGAGCTTGGATGTACTCTCTCTCTCTATCCATTCTCTGAGCTCAGCATTCTCAAGCCATAGCTCTCGGCCAAGCGCAAAGAGTCTTTCCTTTTCCATGGCTCAGCTCCGTATCTGGGTAATGGCTTTGGATGTTATCAAGCAATCCTGGCAGACTCGCCAATTGTGGTGGTTTCTCGTTCCAGGGACTCAGATACAGTAAACAAAGTCATAGACAGGACAAACATTTATCCACGGCAGACGGCGACAATGACACTTACGAATAGCTACAAGATACTGTCCACGCAGTCCACGACTCACGCGAGTTGTCACAACGCGTGTCTCACTGATGATACCATCAGTCTGAGTATCTTCGTAAAGTCACTCACACTACTAGACGATGTAGGAGGGGAGGGCGCTTGTAGATTTGCAGCCGCTGTTTGTACGAAGAACTTGTACAGGGGGCCAGCGCACGAGCAGATGATGAACCGCTCGCGCGACAGTACGGTAGTACCCACGCGGTCAGCAACGCGGCACCGTGCCCACCACCCCTGAAGGCGGTTGTGCCGGACCCTTTTTCGCGGCTCGCCCGAACATCGCACTCTCGACCAAGGCCATCTGGTATAGCTGGGCCCGAACGCTCGTTCACCGCAGGAACAGCACCGACCCGTTCAGTTTGGTGTGCATCTCAGCTCTGGCCGGAACACAGGGTCACCGCACTGGCTAGCCTGGCAACGCTAGATCTGCCGTTTCCCTTCCGAACACCTCGAGCTCCCAAGCACGTTCGTCCCGAGCTCTCGCATTCACTTCTTCG